>NC_092565.1:6232998-6497998 GCF_037975245.1 Apostichopus japonicus
GTTTTCTGTGGATAAATTGAACAGGTGAAATGTGATACTCAAATTCTTAAGAAGTGAATCCCAGCTTGTGATCGAAATCCGAGAGGAAGATGTAAATAAAATAATAAGAAACCACCTGGGAGTAGCAAACTTTTTCACTTACATTGGGAACTCCTTACTTTCTGGACAAATGACTTATGCATTTTCCCGGGCCATCGGCGCTCAACTCACAAAAAAAACTACCACCAAGTATACCGTAGCCTGCCAAGGGCAGTCGGTCTAGCCAGCTCTGTCTGGCCAGATCCGGTGCCTTGGTCTGGTCATTCAATACCACCCAAAAACCCCGGCATGTGGGGAGGATGGGCGAGATCCAGAAGGAAGTCGTTCCCTCGTGAGTAGCCCCGCTATAAATCTAGTGGGGATAATCTCTCCCAAGATGATGCAAACAGCCCGGTAATCAGTCTAAATTTCTTGACGACAATGATA
This sequence comes from Apostichopus japonicus, assembly GCF_037975245.1. Taxonomy (NCBI): domain Eukaryota; kingdom Metazoa; phylum Echinodermata; class Holothuroidea; order Aspidochirotida; family Stichopodidae; genus Apostichopus; species Apostichopus japonicus. The sequence continues at coordinate 6,233,464 of NC_092565.1, forward strand.
CATCCACCCTTGAATTTCACACTTAAATAAACTTGGACCAAGAGGTTATCAGTATACTATTTGGCCCCAATGAATTTGCTAAAAGATTTCCAAAAGTGCCTTGCAGGAGGTTCTGACCTCCCTGATTATTCTCAGACATTGAGAAATGTCGCCTGTTAGCTGATAATTGGCTCTGTCACAGTACGTTGCTATCATCCTTATTCACATTTGCTGTTATGTTTCCTCGTTCAGAATAATGACGAGCTTCTAGGCCGATGTCAGATCCAGCCGATGATAAAGACCGATACCAGAGACCAGAGAGTTCCTCGTCTCGCCTGGCACACTGTCTACCGATCGGGACAAACGGCCGGTGAACTTCTTGCATCTTTTGAACTCTTCCTCATCGTAAGTGGGTTTTTTCGATTGTACCTTTAATTTCAGGGTGACATCTCAGTCAGTGAGGAGACTTTCTTCCCAGTGTCCCAACCAGCTCAGTAAATGAATGGTTGGTTGGTTGGTTGGTTGTTGGATATCGAATCAGTTTAGGGTTATGAAAATTGAACCTCTTTTATAGACCCTAGCCTATATACACTTGCTTAAAGGGGAAATAAACCAGTTGTTATTGTATTTAACTGTATCAGAAAGCTTCAAATGGGAACAGAAGACTAAACACGGCAAATATTTATGTCTCTGCCACTGGCGGAACATGTGTGTTTATATAAAATATTCCGAGGAGAGCCCGGTTGGTATATATACCAATGTGTTATTTGCACTAGCTGTAAAGTGCACCGTTTTTGGCACAGTATGAAAAATTCATTTAGTTTGGATGGAACATTAATTGTACATGATATAAAGTATCAAGTTGATTTTCATTTTCATTTGATTTGATTTGATTTTAATTCCAACTTGGGTAAGTCTTGGTGGGAAGTGGTTTTGATAGTGCAGTCATAATTCTACTTCCAGGTGTAACCAAGAGTTTAGGTACTTCTTTCATCTTAAGTTGGGGTTCACTCTTGACAGTCACTCAAAATTAAAACAATAACTATTTGTTCTTTTATTTGTAGGAGGACAACACTGATCTACCATTTGCACCCCCAATGAGAGGTAACCTTTACATGGTACCTAAAGGTATCAGGCCTGTACTACAGAGGACAGGTGTAGAGGTAGGTAGCTATGGATGGATATATATATTTTATACCTAAGATTGAAACTGTATATCCATTAAATGCTTTCCCAATGTAAGGTAACCTTTGTATTGTACAGTACCTAAAGGTATCAGGCATGTACCACAGAGGACAGGAGTAGAGGTAGGTAGCTATGGATGGATATATATTTTATACCTATGATTGTAACAGTATATCCATTAAATGCTTTCCCAAATGTAAGGTAACCTTTGTATTGTACAGTACCTAAAGGTGTCAGGCATGTACCACAGAGGACAGGAGTAGAGGTACAGAGGACAGGTGTAGAGGTACAGATGATAGGTGTCGAGGTAATTAAGTGTCTTCATAGATATTTATCGGAACTAAGACTGGAGCACATGCATCACCAATGGGAATCAGTCTGTATTATGGTAACTTCGAAATGCACTACAGAGAGGGGGGGGGGGGGGGTAGAGGTATTTAGGTGGCTGGATAATTGCATGATTCTGACAAAACTAGACATCATTTGACCACTTAGTGGTACCATGTCACCTAACCCCCTACCCTCACCATCCTTTAACATTAAAGCTAGCTTCATCCATATATAATCTGTAAATTTAATAAGAACCTGGAATCTGTGGGAATGATATTTAATGCCTTATTTCAGATATCGGATAGCTCTCATTATTTAAAAGTTAAAGGTTTACAGTCTTGTTCATGGCCAAGTCCCCCCTCACACGATCATTGGTAACTTGTCACACCTACACACCAACTTGTGCACAATTCTAACATTCCTTCCTGGGTCATTACAGTGCACCACATCTACGTCTACCCTGGGGACTTCCCATAGGTTGCAGCCACGAACCGGCACACACAACTGTTTTTTTTAAAGTTATCTTGCACGCCCCCATTTATACATCTGGGAGAAGGGAGGCCATGGATATCAAGTGCCTTGCCCAAGGACACAAGGTCATGATCTGGCCAGGACTTGAACCTGCAAACCTTATATCGCCAGTCAATTGCCTATAACCACCAGCTTGAAGACAACACTTACTTCACTGATTTAGAATTGTAGTCTTTCAGTTCTTATTCAGATTTAATTTTGTGACTTTTTTTAATTGGGTTTAATAATGCTGGTTAATTTCTACTATTTTTTTCTTTTGGTCCAGATCCTCTGCTGGGGTGCACGCAACATTTATTGGGTTTAATAATGCTGGTTAATTTCTACTATTTTTTTCTTTTGGTCCAGATCCTCTACTGGGGTGCACGCAACATTAATTGGGTTTAATAATGCTGGTTAATTTCTATTACTTTTTTACCTGAGTTTTTATTCCTATGGTCCAGATCCTCTGCTTGGGGTTTTCTCAAAAACATTAATTGGGTTTAATAATGCTGGTTAATTTCTATCATTTTTCCCCTGTTTTTTTTCCCTTTGGTCCAGATCCTCTGCTGGGGTGTACGCAAAAACATTAATTGGGTTTAATAATGCTGGTTAATTTCTATTACTTTTTTACCTGATTTTTTATTCCTATGGTCCAGATCCTCTGCTTGGGGTGTATGCATAAACATTAATTGGGTTTAATAATGCTGGTTAATTTCTATCATTTTTCCCCTGTTTTTTTTTTCCCTTTGGTCCAGATCCTCTGCTGGGGTGTACGCAAAAACATTTATTGGGTTTAATAATGCTGGTTAATTTCTATCATTTTTCCCCTGTTTTTTTTTCCTTTGGTCTAGATCCTCTGCTGGGGTGTACGCAACATTAATTGGGTGAAATAATGCTGGTTAATTTCTATTATTTTTCCCTTTTTTGGGGGTCCAGATCCTCTGCTGGGGTGTACGCAACATTAATTGGGTTTAATAACGCTGGTTAATTTCTATCATTTTTTCCCTGTTTTTTAATTCCTATGGTCCAGATCCTCTGCTGGGGTGTACGCAACATGAAGAAATACATGCAGTTGTCATGCAAGGTCATGATCTGGCCAGGACTTGAACCTGCAAACCTTATATCGCCAGTCAATTGGGGGTGTACGCAACATTAATTGGGTGAAATAATGCTGGTTAATTTCTATTATTTTTCCCTTTTTTGGGGGTCCAGATCCTCTGCTGGGGTGTACGCAACATTAATTGGGTTTAATAACGCTGGTTAATTTCTATCATTTTTTCCCTGTTTTTTAATTCCTATGGTCCAGATCCTCTGCTGGGGTGTACGCAACATGAAGAAATACATGCAGTTGTCATGCAAGGTCATGATCTGGCCAGGACTTGAACCTGCAAACCTTATATCGCCAGTCAATTGCCTATAGGTTTTCTCAAAAACATTAATTGGGTTTAATAATGCTGGTTAATTTCTATCATTTTTCCCCTGTTTTTTTTCCCTTTGGTCCAGATCCTCTGCTGGGGTGTACGCAAAAACATTAATTGGGTTTAATAATGCTGGTTAATTTCTATTACTTTTTTACCTGATTTTTTATTCCTATGGTCCAGATCCTCTGCTTGGGGTGTATGCATAAACATTAATTGGGTTTAATAATGCTGGTTAATTTCTATCATTTTTCCCCTGTTTTTTTTTTCCCTTTGGTCCAGATCCTCTGCTGGGGTGTACGCAAAAACATTTATTGGGTTTAATAATGCTGGTTAATTTCTATCATTTTTCCCCTGTTTTTTTTTCCTTTGGTCTAGATCCTCTGCTGGGGTGTACGCAACATTAATTGGGTGAAATAATGCTGGTTAATTTCTATTATTTTTCCCTTTTTTGGGGGTCCAGATCCTCTGCTGGGGTGTACGCAACATTAATTGGGTTTAATAACGCTGGTTAATTTCTATCATTTTTTCCCTGTTTTTTAATTCCTATGGTCCAGATCCTCTGCTGGGGTGTACGCAACATGAAGAAATACATGCAGTTGTCATGCAAGGTCATGATCTGGCCAGGACTTGAACCTGCAAACCTTATATCGCCAGTCAATTGGGGGTGTACGCAACATTAATTGGGTGAAATAATGCTGGTTAATTTCTATTATTTTTCCCTTTTTTGGGGGTCCAGATCCTCTGCTGGGGTGTACGCAACATTAATTGGGTTTAATAACGCTGGTTAATTTCTATCATTTTTTCCCTGTTTTTTAATTCCTATGGTCCAGATCCTCTGCTGGGGTGTACGCAACATGAAGAAATACATGCAGTTGTCATGCAAGGTCATGATCTGGCCAGGACTTGAACCTGCAAACCTTATATCGCCAGTCAATTGCCTATAGGTTTTCTCAAAAACATTAATTGGGTTTAATAATGCTGGTTAATTTCTATCATTTTTCCCCTGTTTTTTTTCCCTTTGGTCCAGATCCTCTGCTGGGGTGTACGCAAAAACATTAATTGGGTTTAATAATGCTGGTTAATTTCTATTACTTTTTTACCTGATTTTTTATTCCTATGGTCCAGATCCTCTGCTTGGGGTGTATGCAAAAACATTAATTGGGTTTAATAATGCTGGTTAATTTCTATCATTTTTCCCCTGTTTTTTTTTTCCCTTTGGTCCAGATCCTCTGCTGGGGTGTACGCAAAAACATTTATTGGGTTTAATAATGCTGGTTAATTTCTATCATTTTTCCCCTGTTTTTTTTTCCTTTGGTCTAGATCCTCTGCTGGGGTGTACGCAACATTAATTGGGTGAAATAATGCTGGTTAATTTCTATTATTTTTCCCTTTTTTGGGGGTCCAGATCCTCTGCTGGGGTGTACGCAACATTAATTGGGTTTAATAACGCTGGTTAATTTCTATCATTTTTTCCCTGTTTTTTAATTCCTATGGTCCAGATCCTCTGCTGGGGTGTACGCAACATGAAGAAATACATGCAGTTGTCCGTCCTGTCACCGATGATTGAATTTGAGATCGGCGGTAAAATGGTCGAGTCTACCATGATATCCAACGTAACCAATAATCCAAACTTCTCAGATCCAGTCCTATTCCTTGAAGTGGTAAAGTCTTCTATCATATTTCTAGAGTCACATAAACATATATATAAATATGTGATTATCTGGATACTGGATTATGTAGATTATCCCAGATTTACCTGGATTTGATATCTATAATCATCATCATATCTGTAACATATCTAGCACATGCACATGTATGATGCGGTACCATTTTTCATATTGTTCAAACTTACATGTACAGCAGAAACAGGAGACATGATATAAGAGAGATGATGTGTAATAAAATATCATTGCCCATAAAACAGTGGGTGTGTTCCGTTACAAAACATGTTACTTCTTTGTAGAATCGGAAATTTAAACATTATTCAATATTAACTATTTCTTTGTATCGCTACAACTTGCAGAACCCGTGATGTATCTCCGGGTAATTAAACTAAAAATTAAACCGTCTCGTAATCACTTTTCAAGTGTCACGAAAATACATGATTATGTCATGTCATCTCTGGATCCTGGATTATGTAGATTCTCCCCAGATTATCTGGATGAGATATCCAAAGATTGCTTATAGCTGGCTGCTCTGTAATGCCACTTAGTACATGTAACACGCTGGATGTCATGTGTATTGTTTGAACACACATATACCGTTACAGCAAAAAATATGGTGCAAGTGATCGAGAGAGTGATGTGTAATAAATGTCAAAGCCACTGTACGATATGTACACTGTTACAAAACACATTTACTTGTTAGGGTGTAGGATACTTGATCGACATATTCTTCATTTTCATATTAAAACAATTAACCTTTAACAATTAACAATTAATCTCGCTGTGTGTCCAGATTAGTTGAAATGTTGCTGTTTCTTTTGCCAGACCTGTCAGTTTTCAGCCTTTTGAGACTCTGCAGTCTTCAGTGTGACTTGTTAGAAACATTGCATCTCTACTGGTGTAGAATATTCCGCATGAGTGTACCGCTAAATTATGTTATTATTCAAACGTAATTGTTGGTTTAAGTGACACTGCGTTGAAAAGTCATTTTAATAAGTCATACGATTTGTTTCTGTTGTTTACAGAAGTTTCACTTTTCAATTTGTTTTTAACCATTCAGGGTTTGACCCAGAATTTCATATACCTTGGCAAATTTTTAGCATTAAATTGAAGATATGTATTCATATGATACAACATTGGCCATCTCTCAATTTACTCGAGAGTCCCTCGATATTTTTTAGATAAAGAACAAGTAAACTCCACATTTTCACTACTTGGACAGCCCTAATACAGATATTAATGGTGTAGTAATATGCTAGTGATATCTCAACTGGACTTTTCTTTAAATAGTTTTTTATTTTACTTATAGTTTCAAATTCGTTGTCATGGAAAGTATGGAATACACACCCATTTGGGCATTTCCATGTTGGTGTGATCATGCTCCCTTAGCGTGATCAGTACATTCATCTCAGTCTAATCTTGACTGATTGGATTTTTGCTTGTCTTGCCAGGATCTTCCCCGGGAAGAACTTTACACACCTCCAATCAATATAAAGATTCGTGACAACAGAGCCTTTGGCCGCAAACCGATTGTTGGCGTTGCCGTGGTGAAGCATCTGGCAGGCTATCGTTGCACCGTAGCAGCAGAGGAAGCGAAATATAAGACCTCACCCCCTTCATCACCAGCAATAATAGTACCAACTGGACAGCCAGGTTATTAAAAATTAAATTAAATAAATATATAAAATTAAGGTTTTAAGAAACACTTTTCTTAGCACATGAATAGTTAGAGCTCACCATCTGTGTGTAACTCTTGCATGATACATTTTCTTTTTAAGGCTTTTGTTAATTTATTTTAGGGGAAATAACCCCCCTCCTCCCACCACCACCCCCTCCCCCTCCCCACACCCCTCCAACTCTACCACCAAAAAGAAATCAAGAATCAAGCAAAATATTACATACTCATGTCAAAAATGTGTTGGTAGGTGCAAGGTCTTTTATTTAGTTTATTGTTAGTGGCTAGACTGTTGACTATATGCACCGTGATATAAACATTTTTGTTACAAATATTTCTCTTCTCTTAAAAGAAATAAAGAAGAGGCGATCAGCCGTCACCTTTTCAACAGAGGAGGGTGGAGAGAAGACCGAGGAGGGGGGCGGGGACACGATAGTCACGATGCCGGAAGATGTCACGGACGGGCCACCCGAAGAGAAGAAGAAGACGAGAAAGAAAACCAGAGTGAGTAACACGAGGGAGATTTCTGTCGTCGAAAAAAACTTATTATCGACGTCACAAACTCTCCCGTACTCGTCGAGCCTTTCCCTGACCGCTTCAGACTTGCAAAAGTCTCCAGAAAAGTCATTGACGAAGCAGAAGAAGATAAAAGTCATACAACTAACCCTGGTTCTAATTTTTAGAAAAATAATTTTGGATGTGACTTTAACATTGCACAGTATTTGCTCTGAGACTAACAAGAAGGAAAGTGAAGAAGGTTACTAGCTATCTTCCGACTTTTGGCATCATTTTTATCGTCCCTTTTCAAAACACTAAATTTCATCTCTCTGCCTCTGACAATATTGGGTCATATCCACTGAAAAACCCACTCTCAAACATTCAAACCCCCGACTCCCTCTCCCCCTGACCCCTCCCGACCCCTCCACCACTTGCCCATTATTTACAATAGCTTTAACATGCCATGAAGAATGTTAAGAAAAATTTAATTTAAATATTTATCAATCTTGTTTCAGTTCAGTGTGGCAATGCTGAAGAATAAACAGGTAAAGTTTAAATCACATGACTTCATTTTTATATTTTTTTTGCTCTCAAAAAATTTCTTCTTGCTTTCAACTAACAGTTTAAATGTGTTGATTACTTTTAAATGCCCGACTAATAGGAAAATCACTGTGCATATTCGTAATACTCAACGGATTTTTGAGTTCTTGTTTACCGTTTTGTATCCATTTTTGTTTCCACTTTTCATTATAAGTCCTGGTTTATTTTGACTGCAGTTTTTTTTCCACCCCTCTCTTTCATGTTTATGTTTCACAGTCAAATGTCTTAAATTTCCAATGTGCCTTGAGGAATAGTACCAATGACATATTGTTTACATAAATAACTGAACAGAAAGGGAAACAAAGGATATAATTGTTCTCAAATTCTGGAAGAATTTTTTTTTCGAGAGGTTGTTAGCTGTAACCGGCAAATGGAAGCTATAAGGCAATCTTGTGATTGACATAGATCTTGAAAGTTTTCTCCGGAAGCATTCAAAATTGTTTTTTTTTTAATCTTCTGTCGAGAACCGTAACCTTTAACTTCTTTGTAGTCCGATCAGGTTCAAAGTGGAACTTCACTCTCTGAAAGAGCTGCATTGATGGTAACGTTGAACAAAGACCGCACAGAATAGCTTTCTCTCTCTGCATGATTGGATAACTGTATGCTGGCATATTGACTTTGAAGAAACTTTTTTCTTTTTTTTTCTAGTTAAAAGTTCATGATTTTCATACCAAATGAATTAAGAAACAGTATAAGAATAATTGCATGATGGGTGAACTTGCATTTTGAATCATTCTGTCATGCTAGCTAAAAAACAATATAATTATTATTCGTGCTCATTTTGACGCATATTCATTAGGTCATCAGTAAGTGTCAAAAAGTGAGCTGTCAAAAGTACTTTACGAACATGCAAATTGTTGGCTAATTTGCAGTAAAATTTCCTATTTATAATCCTGCTTTTGTCTTTGTTTATTTTGGACAAAACGTGACAGGCTGTTGTGTGTTATGGCTCATAATTTAAATCAAAACTACAGTATGAAATGTGTTCCGAAAGGAAATGAGGGCGATATTGAAGAACTCAGCATGCATAGACTCTGGATGTGTGACCTGATTAATTTCAGGTAACATTGCAAGGGTCCTACCTGTACCGTGTAAGATCTGTCACGGGTTCTACTGGTAATGCGTAAGGATGGCATGTAATATACATTTTTGAGCAGTCAAATGAGGACCTTTTTTAAGAATAAAAAAATATGTGTGTTCCTTATAAGTCTTCTGCCATGCAAGCAGTTATTTTCATAATAGATATATTTCCACTTTTTAAAGCCAACTTACCCACAACAACATAATGGTACTGACCAAGGCTTCAGGTACATGGACTATTGTATAGGGGGTTAACAATTTCTGTATCAAACACCACATATTTTAACATTTAAAGACATTTTAAACTACATAATATTATCAACAATTCCTAATTTAAATAGTACCAAGTACAGTTTTAATGTTCCATTGATTATTTTATTGTACCTGTTGAATGTTTTTTTTTTATATAACATTGAAAAACAGTGCAGACTCTACAATTTTAGTAATAGCAAACTTTTCTGAGAAATGATGGACTGCTGTTGCTGGTCAAAGGATTGTACCAGTGAAGTCTTTGGCTTTGAGTACAGCGTTTCCATATGTTGCCATGTTGGATGAATCTAACCATAATAGTAATTACCGACTTTGCGATCCATCCCTGTTGTAGTCATTGCCGACTTTGCGAAACGCGGTCCACCTAACAATTTTGTACGGTTGGTAAAAGGGACTCCATAGTTTTCCCTTTCTAGAAACCAAAAACAATGGCTGTTGGCCAAAAATTCATTATTCATTTGGACATATTTTAGAACATTAAGAAAACTTCTTCTAACCGTCAAGTTTGCATTTCTATACCACTGGTTTGTTTCACGAGACATGATCCTTGAACCATGAGAGTCTCATCAACCAAAGTGACTGGACAACTGAGTCTAGCTTGTACATAGAACCATTTAACTCTATCCACCTGAAGCATCTCTAAGCTTATTAGTAAATATTGAAGGAAACTGAACTTTTATGGTCTCACATATATCATGTTTAAAGTGCAGTACAAATCATGTAAATTTTGGGTCTAGAGATCAAAATTTTACTAAAAAGACTTGATTGACATTAATAATGGTTTTGAAACAAGTTTCTTAACCAATTGCCGCACTGCATTTATGATTAATGGGGTACGGGTGTCTGCAGCTCTTTCAGTATTTGAGAAAGTGGCCAGATCCTGAGGTTCATTGTTCCATTTTCGATGTGTTAATCATAGGCGTAGGAGGCGGGGGGGCTGGGGGGGCTGCAGCCCCCCCCAACCAATTTTTTTGGTGAAAATTCGGGCAATATGCTTAGAATTTTTCGGGCACCTACTGGAAGAATAATAATTTTCAATGTGTTTTTCATTTTTTTTTGGTGAAAATTCGGCAATATGCTGAGAATTATTCGGGCATCTACTGAAAGAATAATAATTTGCAAAGTGTTTTTCAATATTTTGGTGAAAATTCGGGCAATATGCTGAGAATTTTTTCGGGCACCTACTGAAAGAATAATAATTTGCATTTTTTTTCCAATTTTTTTGGGTGAAAATTTGGGCAATATGCTGAGAATTTTGTGTGCACCTACCAGTGGCGGAGCGTCCATACAGTCAAAGGGGGCGGATGCCCCCCTGACGGACTCAAATGGACTACTGGCGCCCTTTCAGCTTTTTACCACTTTTTACTTATTCGCGATTATTGACTTTTTTATTGCGCTCTCAAATACCTATTGACATTTGTCACATTTTGTTGGTGCAATTTTCTGACAAATGGCGATGACACCTATTTATTCTTCGTTTATCTGCAAATTAACAAGGCCCGGAAAGGGTCATTTCCGGCGATCTAGGGAGTAACTTTACTCAAAAAATTTCTGTACGCTCCGCGCCAACCTGTGGTGGCGCTCCGCTTAGATTAGTGTCAAAAGCGCCCCTACAGACCATTCTCCCCCCCCCCCCGACCAATACCCCCTAGCTCCGCCACTGGCACCTAGTGAAAGACGAAGAATTTGCAATGTGTTTTTCAATGGTTAAACTTATATTATTATTAATATCATTATTGTTGTAACGACTTCCCCAATTATTCTAACCAATATGGAAGGGTAAAAACACGGAAAATGATTTTATGTTATTGGCAGGTGATGTAATAACTGATGAATGCCTATATGATATGCACATTAACATGTGGAACGCGCGTGGAACGCGCGCGGAGCGCGCGAAAAAATTTTGGTTATATTTTTCGGGCAAGTCGTTACAGCCCCCCCAAATCAAATGAGGCTCCTACGCCTATGGTGTTAATGAATGAATAGGATAACAATGGATCACATAGTCAATTGTCTTTGTTCTTTCTTGTTCTTTTCCTTTTCTACAAATTCTCTATCCTGAGGAAATTTTTTACAATTTAGTTTTTTTTTTTAAACAATTTTTTAGCGTACTGACATATAGGGATATTATACACATGACTTTGGCATGACCTAATCTAATTAATTATTTTGTATTTCCTGGTACTTCTAAAATCAGAAATCCAGGAAGGATATTGAATCAGAAAAATTGCAGGAGGAAAATGAAAATGAGATGGTAAAAAAAAAGAGTGATTTGAGATGAATTATCTCTCTATCTCTCTTTAGTATTTCCAATTGTTCTAATTTTTTTTGTGCTTGTATGTAGAACAATAGCACCCTTTGTTTGCAAACTCTGTCATTCGTGGTTATGTGCCACAATTACTCCCTCCTCTGTTTCAATTATTGAAATTTCTTTGGTGGTGTTTTTTTTTTTGTATTTTGTTTTCCTCATTCTTACCTTACTGCTGTCTAACAGGATATCACAAAGTCTGTCAGACAGTCAAACATATAAAGTAAATGCAATATATAAAATGTCGTCCACTGCTACACAAAGAACTCTTAAAGGCAAGCTTTGTAAATGTGGGTTTGTTGCATCATCGGGTCGCAATGTAATATATTGGGACTTGCCATTATCAGAAAAGGTAATAAAAAAAAATACCGGATTAGAAAATCGGAGTATAAATCAAGAAACCACATTTAGACAGATTTATAAGCTAAATGGAATTTGAAATGTTCAAACATCTCCCGCTGTAGAAATATATCTTCTTGGACACAATTAAGCTACGGTACTTCATTTCTAGCACCATTAATGTTACAAAAAAAATTTAAGTGTTGAGAATTAACCTGAGACGTCCCATTTTAAGTTTCCAAACAACTAGAGAGGGGGTTGAAAAGTGTCAAGATGGGAGTAACCCGGGAATCAATTTTAGACAATTTTTAGAAATTTAACGCTGTTGATCTGCTCAGACATTCACAGAACTTTGTCTTTTGTGCACCGAAGTACATATATACATGTTATATATTGTTTACTGTACAATAGGAATTTTTGTCATGTTCTGTATGCCAGTGGGGGCTGTACCCCCCCCCTCCCCCCCCCCCCCCGAAGTATACATGGTTGTGTCTCTGTGAACATATTGTACAGTGACTAGGGCTTCCTTTTCTAACCTGTTGACCATTCTTCCTATGTCAAGTTAATAGAATTTGTGAAACACTTAAAATGGTTTTCTTTCTTCCTTAGCAAAGACTGAAATAGTTGTTTTGTTTTGTTTGATTGTATTTAGCATTTTTTGTTTCATACTTCATAATTTTGAAGTAATTGTTTGGATTTCTGGTGTACTGGTAAATCTTGCCAAACTTGGGTTTTTATTTAGCAGAATATCATTTTGTTGATATTTTTTCATCTGTTATCGTTTTCCTGGTAATTTTTGGACATTATTATTTGCTCTTTTTCTTATCGTTGTGTTTTTCATTTTTTTGGGGCAGTTATAACTTTTCTGTTTCTTTGCTTGATTAAGTTGAGTCTTTAGCGTTCAAATCATTGTATCGCGCGATACCGTCATGTGCAGAGTTTTTAACGTGCCTGCATTTGTGTTTTGCTGGTCAGGTAGTATATAACTGTACATAGGTAAAAACAAAATGTTTGTTCTTGATTGTAAACTTAAAAAATGTTCTCTTTCCTTGAAAGCTTGTCTCTCAACCAAAGGGTCGAGCTTGTTATTTTTCTTTTCCTTTTCAAAATGAAATAATTTTTTTGTTTCAATTGTAAGTAACCTCAATTCATAGCACAACTGTTGGACTCAATCCTTAATTGTGTTAAAGCAGCATCCGCTAGGTCTTTTTCAAGTTGAGACCCTGACGCAGGTTTGAGATGGCAAGGGAAGGCGGTGGTGGTTAAGGGAGTAGTCAGACCAATGTTTCTTGATGTTGAGTGGCTCACTTGAAAGTCACTACTGTGAAGATTATTGGGGCAATGGACCCCCCTTCCTCCCCCCCCCAGTATTGTCAGGGACCCATTTTGTATCTAACAGTCGTGATGTAGAAGACACTAAATCCCAATTGGTCTATAAAGTCACAAAGAGTCACTTAAAAATTACATCTATATTAGGTTCACATGTTCATTTGTGGTCACTTTGGAGAAATTGTTACTGTTTTATGACTATAAATATAAATATATATATATACATATATGTAAAACTAAGCCGTTGTAAAAATTGTAAAAACTCCTGCCAGAGATCTTTATCGAACTGTCTGCTCTTTTTTTGACTTGTGTACACAGCTACTATCCTTGGGGCTGTTCTGTGTGTCACGTTTCTCAAAGCCTTGTTTTCGAACTGTCACCAAATGTACTTTTCGTAGCAGTATGTTTGAACCGTTGATACCTGTCAATTTCTGAAATATTTTTTCTTATTAAAGATAAGCATTGTGGTACTTGAGATCCATGCACATTTGGACCTCGATTGGGCATGTCTTGGAAAAGATATATAACGATTCACTTTTCTTTCACATTCTATTCACTTATTATCATCATCATGGTCATGTTAATAACTCTCTTTCATCCTTCCTTCTTTAACTCTCTCCTATCATCTCAGTGGATGTTCAAAAAGGAAAAATCGATTGATCCTGTAAGTAAAGCAACCATCCAGCCGAGAATAATTCAAGCACATGTTGATTAATTCATATCATCATGCACTAAAAGGTCTATCTATTGCACATAGATAATAACAAAAATTAAATGTATGACTGTGTCACCTTCTCCCATCCTCCTCCTCCCAACACACCCATTGTGTCCCTCGCTTCTGCCATGCCAACCCTGCTATTGATAATACTACGCTGTTATTCCGTGTAGCGCTTGTTGTTACTAACATTTAAAACAATTAGCTTTAACAGGTTTTTTTTTTGAATACTTGGCACCATTTACTTTTTAAAAAAACCCTCCTTTTTCTTGTTTAGTAGTTGCTTCAATCATTACTTGGGAAATAGAATGGTTCTACTCACTTTCAGTTTTCTTGCTTCAAAAGAAGTTTAGTTCTCATTTGTAAATATCTTGCAATCCGTTGTGTTAAATCTATATTGAGAGCTTATGGTAATTTAATCTACATAAAATTAATTCAAAAACTGCCAATGACCAGATTAAGACACAGTCCTAGCTAGCTGTCTTCACCAGGAGATTGTTACTTAACCGGTGAACCGGTAGAAATTTCATTTCACTTTATAATGTAGGCTTTACCGTACATCCCAATTAAGCAGGATTTTCCTGCTTTTTGCAATGAAAATATACTGTCCCACAGACATACTAAATCGTCTTGATTTTCTATAGGTCTTTGTGACGTCCGAGAATATCACTGTTACGCCAATAAAAAAAAAAAATGGTAGGACACATCACTACACAAGATTATTCTGGAAGAATGTTTTAAACAGTTTAACAACACACAAGCACCATCCACTTAAACATAATTCACCCCCACAACCTTAGTGGGAAAAGCTGAATAACCTAGCCAGGCTACATAGTTGCAACATAGTTGCATAGTTGCAAGTATAAACATTAATGTTAAAGTAACTCCTCTTTGATATAAGTACTTGAATAAATTAAGGTAAGGTATATAACATCTGTTAGACTGCATGGCTAGTACTAACTACTAAAGCGGTGACCCACCTTTGAAATCAAAGAAATGTGGTAGTTAACCTAGTCAGAAGGAATTAAACCTCACCAATTCTCATCATTACCATAGATTTTATAATGCAATATGAAAGTTCACAAAGCGATTGGTTTCAAATAATTTAAAAAAAAGAGTGTTACTTGATGATTTGAAATAAAACTTCAATGCATGGTTAAGTGCTAATTGGAACCTGTGCTTTGATGACATTTCTGAAGTGGACCATATCTTCAAATCATGTTTTAACATATACTGCTAAATGAGTGATCAGTTTAGCTGGTTACAATATCCAAGTTTTAGGTCAGTTTCTTGTTTTGATTACCGTTGCATTCCATTAAATAATCCATAAACAGTTACTTCAAAACTGAAGGACCAGTTTAATTGTTTTGTTCTGGAATATTCTTATCTAATTAACCCATGTTTAGTTCTGCCTTCATTAAATCTAGTCCTATCTGTGTGTGAGCATGTGTGTGTAATTGTTTTGTTAGTATTCTAGCAATATATATTATAAACGTTGCTTCCTTTATTTTTTGATTTCATGTAGATAAAACTAATAATTGGTTTATGTTTCCATCAACGTTCTAGCTACATAGTTACTTATTTTATTCATGGCAGCTCTCTACACAATAGGATCAAATGTTAATATACCTTTGTTCTGGGTTTAGCTGGTCTTATCATCATGTGTGTGCAGTATTCAGTTTACCGTGGACATTATTTTAAATCATTACATTGATATAAAACATTTCTAAAACAATTCTAAATTGGAGAAATTTTGGTTAAGCATAGTAGATTAGATTTATAAAAGACATAAAAATAGTGCACCTTAGTATTTCTATCTCTTTGTTATTGAAATTTTAATATTTCTTGTCATGGTTTAAATGTTTTTAGTTAAACAGAATACCAAAAATGAGTGTGTGAGTTTAGTCAATCTTCATCTTTTGTCTATAGGTCTTGCAGCCTATATTTGTTTGTTTCCCAAAACAAGTTGCAATTTTTTCATTGGTATTCAGAGTGCATTCAGAGAAAGGAAAAATTCAGCTTTAAACAAACTGACCTGGCCATATCCACTAACTGAAATGTACCACAGATTGATTTATATTTATCAAATATTCATATTTTGGATTTTCCACTGTGCTTTTTGCCATGAATTGTCCCGGACTGATGCATGCGTTTGGTGCCGTATTGACAATTATGCTTCGTTACTATGGAATGCAAGGCACAATATGCATGTGATAATGCTGTATAAGATGTATGTGGTTGCATCATTGGTGTGTCATATGTCATGTGACATGTGTCATATGTCATATACGTCATAAGTATCTGGACCTTTTTTCATAAGCAGGTGTTTATTAATATTGTCATTTCTTTATCATCGTAGAAAGAAAAAAAAACCAGTAGACCAACATTTGTCTATACATGGCCCTCTGTCTCAAGTTACGTATTTGGGAAAGGGTTAAATGAATGTTGCTTAGGGTGCTACCGACAAGAGCCCGTCAAACAGACATAGGGGGCTTAGTATCTGTGCATGCGTGCGAATAATTAAGTGCAGGAATGTCTACATCATCGAGGGCATGTATTTCCCCCTACATTCCCTCACCCTGCTCCTTCCTTTGCTTCTACCAACCCAATTGGGCTGCTCAAAAAGGTCCTGATGTGAGACACGTTTTTAAGTATTTATTTTACAATTGTTTTTTTGCATTTGCATTTGTTCTTGCACATTTATGGTCTTATGGGCAGAGTATTTTCAACCATATATATATATATATATATATATATATATATATATATATATATATATATATATACAGTGTTATTAAATCTTGAAATATAGGTAAGAGTATGTCTTATTTTGTCACTTTTAAAGTTGTTGGCCCAGTGGTATGATAATTCAATATCTGTAACAATAACTGTAACTTAAAGCTGTTACCTCTTTGTTGAATTTTGTGATAAACTAGTGATTACCATTCTCCACCGTTAAAGGATGAGACGAAAAACTTGGGGAAAACAGTCTGTGTACTTTATCCACCAGTCTCACATCCAAAAGTTTTGGCAATAAAAACTGGAAGGTTTGAAATTGAGATAAAACAAGCATCCCGTAAATTAAAAGTCTCAATTATAATTCTGATATTGTTGACATCAAAATTTGAACGCACGATAAATTGAATGTGATTACCCTGTTTTCACTTTGTATGTTTATAAAATGTTTCTGAATTATTAGGAGACCCTTGTGGACGATGAGATAGACTGGTGGTCTAAATACTACGCATCCATCGGGGACAGGACAAAGAGTCACTGCTACATGGAGAAAGGATACGACCTAATGAAGGCGAGTATAAGTCATTTGCAGATTGTCAATAAGTGCAGGATATGGATTGGTTGGGACAATATTTTGTTGCTGAATTTTTACGAATCAGTCAAAGATACAAAAAGGAAAGATCTAGAGAGTTTGTTTTATATGAGAAGAATGTGAGATTATATATATATATATATATATATATATATATATATATATATATATATATATATATATATATATATATATATATGTATATATATATATATATATATACGTATATGTATATATATATATATATATACATACATACATAAGTATGGTGAAGTGTGTCTTTCTTTATTATGTCAAAATTATTCATCCAAAGAAGATGCAAAGGGTGATAGGTAGCAATATTAGTAAAGATGTCGTTGTATCTCTTACCCTTGTGAACATAAGGGTGATAGCTAGGTAGGAATACAAGTAAAGATGTCGTACATATCTCTTACCCTGTGAACATAAGGGTGATAGCTAGGTAGCAATTGATATAAGTAAAGATTTATATATACATCTCTTACCTTGTGAACATAAGGGTGATAGCTATAGGTAGCAATATAAGTAAAGATGTTACATATATCTCTTACCCTGTGAACATAAGGGTGATAGCTAGGTAGCAATTGATATAAGTTAAGATTTATATATACATCTCTTACCTTGTGAACATAAGGGTGATAGCTATAGGTATCAATATAAGTAAAGATGTTGTACATATCTCTTACCCTGTGAACAAGCAATAGTAAAGACATATATATCTCTTACCCCTGTTGCAGATGTACCGCACAGAGCTGGAAGAAGTGGAAGGATTCCATGAATTTGAAGATTTTTGTGAAACGTTTCACCTCGCTAGGGGAAAGAAGAAAGACGTATCTTCATCAGAGTCTGTTGGAGAATTTAAGGTGCGTGCGTGGGTCGCCATGAAAACTTTCACATAACGTAAAAGTTTATATAAGTAACTGAAGGAAAACAGTAGACTGACTGGGAAATTTCAGCCTACAGTGGATAAGACAACCGCATTTAATAAAGATTGTAAGCATTGCCCCAAAATATTCAGCAGATCTGCCAACCTAGCTATCCAAATCGAGTCTTTGTGCAGGTGGTTTTACTGGACTGTTCCAGGTGTTAGGTAGGGGTGTATAAAATTATCCCGGCCAGCAACGTTTGAGTAGTATTGTGGCAAGTAACTTTAAGGAATAGTTTCAGACCATATTTTGATTTATGAATATATTCTATTCGTAGAAATTGGCTTTATAGTAATCGTATTGTAGGGCTAATTTGTCTTTTTTTTCTCGTTATTTTTTTTATTTTTTTGTCTAGTGAGACTGCTGGTAAAAGCTTTGTTTTGGCAGTCTTCCCGCACTTTCCTGTACGTGTTTATTTGTATTTTGCGTTATATTTGAATTGTGAAATATAATCTCCAAATTAAATTCAATAACTTATCATTTCTTGTGATTTTCATATCTCATCAGGGCCTTTTCAAAATTTACCCTCTACCAAGTGGCACGCCCGTTCCGCCCCCACAGTTCCACCATCTTCCCTCATCAGAAATGGTGCAGTGCTTGGTGAGAGTCTACATCATCAGAGCAATTGATCTAGCCCCCAAGGATAAAAATGGATTGGTAAGAAAACATGAAAAATCATGATATTTTGATAGTTCATAAATATGTATATATGTAAAATATGTCCAGTGCTTGGTGAGAGTCTACATCATCAAAGCAAAAATCAATCTAGCCCATCAGTATAAAAATGGAATGGTAAAGAAAACATGAATAATCATGATATTTTGGATAGTTCATAAATATGTATATATGTGAAATAGCCATCCAGAAACTTCTCATTTGGCATTTTGACTATAGGATAATTAAATCATTATAAATACCTTAACAGCAACATGCAGTTAATACTCATGTAGTTCTTGGATATTCAAATTCCTTACTACTTTGTGGACTTGATTGCAAGAAAATCGCTGTACCCTCTAATTATTTATCCTCACAGGAACAGTCACTTGTATTATAACTCTCCGCAATTTATTCTGCGTCTTATTCTCGGCCTCTAAGCTAGGAACATGTGTGTAACGTGTATTCTCTATTAAAAGGGATCAAACTGAGGGGGGTCACAAAAACATGATTTCATGATATCATGCTTTACAATGCAATCTTCTCAACCATTTTGTATACATCTATACATATTGTATTTGTCATCTTCTGCATCAATAGTACGATATGTTGTCACATAGTCTTGTTTTATGCCGTACGTATATCTGTTGCACATGGTGAAATCTGTTCGCTTTGTGCCCAGGCTCTCAGTCTTGGGTAAAGTTCTTTAAAAGAATTTAATGTACCGATAGTGTGATAAAGTGGAATTTTGCCCTTTTGGCATTCCAAGGTTTCAGTACTCTGCACAGGTACAGGAAGTTCTCTGCTCTTCCCTGATACCCTTTGCATATTCATTAGGAGAGCACTGCTGCCAAGGAGTTGTTCCATCTCCCTGTTGCTACCCATCATGTTACACAGGTCTTCATTGTTCTCTGCTCCATAGTACCTAACCACATACTCTCCTCAAAGAAATAGGGCTTATAGTTTTAGTGATTGTGGAAAGTTTATTCCCAATGGAGTCTTTATTTCTGTTGTATGTTGTTAAACTAAGATGACATGTTCTTGTGTATAAGTTAACCAACATGTTAGTTGCTTGTGTAATAATTTTAAGTTGGTATACTTTCACTTTGTGAGGAGGTTGGCTACTGAACTACTTTTACTCTCAGAGCCATGTGCTTCATTCCTCCACTTATCCTTTGTTAGAGAGACATGGTATTGATTGTTTTGTGAGAGGAAATTCAACCATTCATGTGAAGGAAAAAGAGCCTATTTCAGTGTATCTTGGTTCTTTTGAGCTGAGTCGTGATCCGGTGATGTGAGGTTTACTGATCATTGTTGTTAGATGACTGGGCTGAGGCTGTTTTTGTTTGTCTGTTTGTTTTGTTTGAATAAATTGGATAAACCAAGTGCAGTACTACTCTTCATCATTGTCGTTTGCGTGGCATGACTCACCGCTAGCTCCCCATTCAACTAGATTCCCAAATCGTTTCATTGGTGTCAGAAGTGGGATCTTGATGTCGAGTGTCTGAAGAGGAGATAACCAGAGACCTGCAGGAACCAAAGACCAACAGCCTCAGCCCAGTAAGAGTACATGACTAGTAAGTCTGAAGTTAGAACTAAGCTTAGGTACCTCACATATTGTTAGTAAATTGTTAAGGCAGAGTAGTACAGTAGCCCAGTCGAGACCAGCTATGGACCCTGATAACATCGAAGGTGTTAACCCGGCAGACTTGACTCTAATGGCCCAATTCTTCAAGAAAGCTATGGGGTTCCAAAGTATTCCTCCAGGACGATTGAGTAAGTTTCGTGGGCCACCATACAGAGCAGGTGAGCTGTCGTTCCTGGAATGGCTTGAAGAATTTGAAACCGTTGCAGAACAGTTTGAGCTTCCAGATGGCGAGAAAACCAGGGTCCTAATTGATCACCTGGTAGGAGCTGCTAAGGAAGAGGTTGCCTGCATGGAAGAGGTGGAGCGGAAGAGTTATACAAAGGTGGTGTCAGTTTTAAAGCTTTGCTTCGGGGCCCATGAGAGTGTGCAGTCACTAAGTAATTCCTTCCACAACAGAAGTCAGCACGAAGGCGAAAACCTTTCCGACTTCAGCAGAGCGCTCAAACGACTATATTCAAAGATGGAGATGGCAGCGGCTACTCAAAAGGACAGTCAAGCCCTAAAACAACTTCGGGACCAGGCCTTACGTGAGCAGTTTATTAGAGGAGCACGGGAGGGTTGGGTTCGTCGCGAGTTGAGGCGAATTGACCTCTCGACCAAAGGGAAAACGTTTGATGTGATGAGGGAGGAGGTATTAACGCTCTTCCAAGAGACAGAAGTTCTCCCGCAGCGGTCCAGGGTTCGAGAAGTAAGTGTAGACGAAGTCCAGCAGAGTACTGAGGCGGCGAAGTCCACCCTGATCTCGGATCTCATCGCTGGACAGAAGCTCCTCACTCAGGAAGTTAAAAATCTCAGTAGGGAGTTAGCGGCCATGCGAGATTCGTCTAGATGTTATTGGGTAAAGGAGGAGGAGGCAACTTGTTTCAACTGCAAAAAGAAGGGTCACTTCGCAAAGCATTGCCCGGAACCAAACCCAGGGCGGCCAGCTCGTACAAACCAGAGACAACGAGATTTCAGACCAGCCCCTAACCATGGACAGGGAAACTTCTAATCTCTACCGTTGAGGGCAAAATGGTAGAGCCAACGGTGCTGCCCAGTAGAGTACCAATCAGAGTGAAAGTGAGTTTGGTGGATGGAGTCAGGGATGATGCAAAGGAGTCCGGTATATTGACTAAGCTTTTATCGCCCAGCCCTACAGTGATAGCGAGTATAGGGGGTCGAAAACATGGCTGTGTATTAGATACAGGAGCAGAGGCATCGCTGATCCCATCCACTACTTTCCATGGATCACTTGAGGAGGTTATTGGTCCTCTGCAGAGGTTGCCTACCCCAATAATGGTAGTCGGGGTAGCTGAGACAGAAGTTCCGGCGGAAGGGTACGTGATGGCACAGGTAGAAATAGACGGTCAGTCAGCCGAGGTAGGATTTTTAGTCGTTGGTAGTTGGCGTCCACTCTCTGGGAGGAAGAAAGATCACCCGATCTTACTGGGTTGCAATGCACTGAAGGTCTTTGCAGGCCTCAGGAATACTAATAGGAGCAAAGAAGGATTAGATATGGCTCTAGATAGTTTAGACATTCCTGAGTTAAGAAGCAGAGTAGAAGAGGCTTCTGCAAAGGTGGAAGTGGCAGCAAAGGAACCTAGTGACATCCCATTAGATGGACCCAACCACTACTGCTTAGAAGACGAAGAATCAGCTGACCAGAGAGTGGATGGTAACCCCACCGGCCTAGAATACTACCCAACCTTACCAGACGACGTTCTTTTAGTCCCGATGTACCATGCAGAAGCTGACCAGGATGGTGATCTAGAAAAGACACAACAAATATTTAAGTTGAAGGATGGTTCTGAAATCCAGTTGCCACCTGGGATTTGCCTTTCGACGGGTAACTACGATCAGGATTGTAAAATTGCAATGCTTTTGAAGGAGAACGCTGAAGCCTTTGCTCGGGGAGAATTTGATCTCGGTTTCTGCGACCTAATACCTCACGAAATTCGAGTCAGTAGCGAGACGCCAATCAGACTTCCCTATCGAAGGATACCCCCAGTGAAGATGGATGAAGTTAAGACACTACTGAACGATTTAATGGATAAGGATATCATCAGACGATCAAGTAGCCCTTATGCCAGCCCTGTTGTATTAGTGCCAAAGAAGTCAGGTGCCCTTAGACTCTGCATCGACTACCGGCAGTTGAACTCTGTAACTGTGAAGGATTCGTTTCCCCTGCCCAGGATAGAGGAGACTCTTCAAGCCTTGGGAGGAGCCAAGTTCTTTTCTTCTCTTGACTTATCCCATGGTTATTTTCAAGTAGCCATGCACCCAGAATCCATCCATCGGACAGCATTCAGAGTTCCATGGGGTTTATTCGAATTTAATCGCATGCCTCAAGGACTCTGTAATAGCCCGAGTACCTTTCAGCGTTTAATGGAGTTTATCTTTGGTGACATCAACCTGACCCAAGTAGTGCTGTACCTAGATGACATTTTAGTTTTCTCGTCCACATTTGAAGAACACCTGGCGAGGTTAAAGGTCGTTTTCCAGAGACTGTCATCTCATGGTCTGAAAATCAAAGGTGAGAAATGTCAGCTTCTCCAGAAGGAAGTCAGGCATCTAGGACATGTGGTGAATGAGAAGGGTATCAATGTAGATCCAGACAAGGTGGAGAGAATTGTTAACTGGCCTACTCCAAAGACAGCGAGTGAACTGATATCCTTTCTTGGGCTAGCCTCCTATTATCGACGGTTTGTTCCAGGGTTTGCTGCCTTATCAGGACCTCTTCATGCGATGACAGGATCGTCCAAAGGAAAAGCGGGGAAGCATACTTCAAAGCCTCCATTTGAGTGGACTTCAGAAGCTGAGGAATCTTTTTCAAAACTTAAAGGTCTCCTGTCATCTGCACCAGTGTTAGCCTATCCAGAGTTTGGAGGAGAGTTTGTCCTGGAGGTAGATGCCTCATTGAAAGGATTAGGAGCATGTCTGTCTCAAGCTGATGGTGAAGGCAAGCTACATCCCATCGCATATGCAAGCAGAGGATTGAGGGGAGCTGAGAAGAATTACCCGAATTTCTCCAGCTTCAAGATAGAGTTGCTTGGACTGAAGTGGGCAATAGCAGATAAGTTCCGTGAATATCTGATTGGGTCGAAATGCACGGTGCTGACGGACAATAATCCGCTTGCACATTTACAGACAGCTAACCTGGGTGCGACCAAACAGCGTTGGGTGGCCCAACTAGCCCCATTCGATTTAGATATTCAGTACAGATCTGGGAAGTCTAACCGATGCGCTGATGCTCTAAGCCGTTGTCCAGCTAACACAGAAGACGAGAGAGAGATAGCCAATGTGAGATCCTGTATCAGTACAATGCCAGCTAGCTCTAGAGATTATATTTCTAGCCTTTGCGCTATTTCTGTCCTTCCTGCTGAGGTAAGGAAAGAAGTTATTCCTAATTCGCAGCCTGATGGTACGACTCCATCAATCTTTCCATCATTCACTCACGACCAGCTAGCTGTAATGCAAAAAGAAGACGAAGCTCTCGCGGTGGTTTGGAGATGCTGGAAATTAAGGTGGAAGTCTGGTGACAATGTGGAGTCCCATTCTCCAGAGGTTAAGAGTTGGCTGCGCGTCTACTCACAGTTCGTCGAGCATCACGGTGTATTGTATCGGGAGGTAACAAGCAAGTATGGAGGAAGAGCACGACAGCTACTAGTACCACAGATGTTGCGTACCAGACTAATGGAAATGGCTCATGACGAATGGGGACACCAGGGCATTAATCGTACCTTTAGCATTCTGCAGATGCGCTGTTTCTGGCCAGGGCTGCATAAAGATGTTCAGTGCCACATTAAGAGATGCTTCACTTGCACCACTACGAAGAGCCCCACCCCAGCAATACGAACCCCGAGACGACATGTCTTGGCGACAAGGCCTTTAGAGTTGCTGGCGATAGATTTCTTAAAGTTAGACCGAGGCAAAGGAGGATTCGAGGATGTTCTTGTAATGACGGATGCCTTTACCAAATATTCTCAAGCCGTACCGTGTCGAAACCAGACTGCAGTTGTTGTGGCGAAAGTCCTTCGAGATAATTGGTTTTCCCATTATGGTGCACCAGTCCGCATACATTCAGATCGAGGAAGTAATTTTGAGAGTTCACTGATTCAAGAGCTTTGCAAACTGTATGGAGTTGAGAAGACACGAACGACACCTTACCACCCCCAAGGGAACGGACAAGTTGAACGATTCAACCGCACCTTATGCCAGATTATCAGGTCATTGGAACCATCGACTCGTCATAAATGGCCAGAGTTGATGACACACCTTGTTTTTCTCTATAACTCCACCCCTCACAGTGTCACTGGATTTTCTCCATATAGGTTACTTTATGGAAGGGAACCTTCTACTCCTATCGATCAATTGTTAGCAAACAGCCAAGATTCTTTCACAGAAGATTTTATCGAAGGTCAAGCAGAGGCACTGCAAAAGGTACACCAAATTGCGAAGGATCGGACAGAGATGATATTACAGACAGGTAGAGAGAGACACAATCAAAGACCCATGAGTGAGCCATTAGTAATAGGATCGCAAGTACTCTTAAAGAAGTGTGCATTTAAAGGCCGGCACAAGCTAGATGACAAATATAGCAGACAAGCTTTTATCGTTGTTAGTGTTAATGAAGAACAAGATGTGTACCGCATAAGACCCATTCTAGGAGGCCCAGAGCAGACGGTCAACAGAAAGCTATTAATCAAGGACCCAAGAAACGAACTTTCTTGCCCTACTCACGACGAAATTGATTACAGTGACTCTGAATCCGAAGAATCTGATGATGATGACGACAATGATGCCACGACTACTAGACTAGTCCCATACTGGTTGTTCCTCCCAGATGATGGTATCCGTGAAAATCCTCCTGACCCAGTTCGTCGATCCAATCGCATCAACAAAGGTCAACACAGTAATCCAGCACACCTGCCTCGTACTGCGGTCCCCAAAAGAGACTAATCTCTTTCGGATTAGAGCGTTTCTACCATCTTGCATTGTCTACTACCGATGAACTGTTGTTATGTTCATCATTTACTGTACTCTTGCTTTATTTCTTTATGTATCAACTCACATTGAGTTATGTTGTCTATGCCAGGTAGGAGATTAAGAGGTATGGATATTGAAGTGGAAATTCCCACTTATGGTATTCTTTATAGTGTGTGTATAGTAATTATTAAGTTTTATTGGTATGTTGTTCTTATGGTAGCAATAAAACGATTTTCAGTGTAGATGTGTGCTATACTCAGTGGTTGAAGTTGTATTCCACCTTGACTTAAATCAATTTTTTAAAGGAAAGTCATTCGAGGGCGATGACTAATTTTGCGGGGAAGTTGTGATAAAGTGGAATTTTGCCCTTTTGGCATTCCAAGGTTTCAGTACTCTGCACAGGTACAGGAAGTTCTCTGCTCTTCCCTGATACCCTTTGCATATTCATTAGGAGAGCACTGCTGCCAAGGAGTTGTTCCATCTCCCTGTTGCTACCCATCATGTTACACAGGTCTTCATTGTTCTCTGCTCCATAGTACCTAACCACATACTCTCCTCAAAGAAATAGGGCTTATAGTTTTAGTGATTGTGGAAAGTTTATTCCCAATGGAGTCTTTATTTCTGTTGTATGTTGTTAAACTAAGATGACATGTTCTTGTGTATAAGTTAACCAACATGTTAGTTGCTTGTGTAATAATTTTAAGTTGGTATACTTTCACTTTGTGAGGAGGTTGGCTACTGAACTACTTTTACTCTCAGAGCCATGTGCTTCATTCCTCCACTTATCCTTTGTTAGAGAGACATGGTATTGATTGTTTTGTGAGAGGAAATTCAACCATTCATGTGAAGGAAAAAGAGCCTATTTCAGTGTATCTTGGTTCTTTTGAGCTGAGTCGTGATCCGGTGATGTGAGGTTTACTGATCATTGTTGTTAGATGACTGGGCTGAGGCTGTTTTTGTTTGTCTGTTTGTTTTGTTTGAATAAATTGGATAAACCAAGTGCAGTACTACTCTTCATCATTGTCGTTTGCGTGGCATGACTCACCGCTAGCTCCCCATTCAACTAGATTCCCAAATCGTTTCAATAGGGTATTCTTTTCTTTTCCTTTCTTAGTCTGACCCTTACCTAAAGGTATCTCTGGGTGATACAAATCTAGACGATTGTGAGAACTACAAGCCTAACACTCTCAATCCATTCTTTGGCCGGTGAGTAAATACAGCATTTACATCTAACTCTACTGGGAAGATGTTTTACTTTTTTCAGTGGAAGGAAATGACAGCTCAAGTGTCTGTATGGCATACTTTGCTTATTCACCAGTTTCTAGTGACACCTTCTTTGAAGGGATCATTAATTACATATTGTGTAAATAAAAATAAATTTAAAAAAATCTTTCTTTGGGCTGTCAGTAAGCCACTAGCATCCAAACTATGGGCGATAAGCCCAAGACTAGGTCACAAGAAAAATGTTTGGTTGGTAGTGGGCTGCTTCCAGCCAGGTTTTTCTTTTTTTCCCTTAAATGCATTGAAGACTTGCCCCAAACAGCGTGTGGCGCTCTGAAAAAGTTAACATTCCGTTGCTTGCAAGTGAAGTTTTTCTCTTGTCGCTACAAAATGCAGACAGTAATGAAACGTGATACCGACGGTAGCAAGCTGTGTGTTTATTTTCTGGGATCGATGGTGGTGTCTAACACTTCTGTTACACCTCATTTGAAACTAGGTCAGATTACCAGCATTAGACGTTTCTTTTTGCGCGAGTCTTTACACCCTTTAACTGTGGAATTTCAGACTAAAGCAGTTTTGGTCTCTGTTATAATTTTATAATTTCATATCACAAACATTTGGTGACAGTTAATTCTTGGAGTCAAAACCTTTTTTCGTTGCGTCTTAAAGAGCTGTTATTAAAACGCAGTTTCCTATGTGGCTGTCTTGACGTTGGTTCACTGCATAATATCATATTTTACCAGAAGAGAAATTTAGGTAACTATGAGGTGAAAGATGGACTGGCAGTATCATAATCTGACTCTAGACATGATCATTGTCTTTGTTTCTTGCTGAAGAAACTAAAAACTAAAAATGTTATATATATTATTTTATTTTTTGTTTAATACTATTTTGAGTGATATTGTTTGGGAAATAATCATTGCATTGTGGTATATGAGAAACGCTTTGTTTCTGCAGTGAGTAAAAAGATGATATTTCATATTTAGTCCATTTCAAGACAAGTGGGAATGTTTTTGCTTGCCATGTTTTATTTTTGCAGAGGAGAGAGTAACACAGAGACAAGGAATGTTGCATTGCGATAACAGAGATAAAGTACTCTCATGAAAACAGGTATCTATTTTGAGATGTTAACTGAAATTTGATTTATTTTCGTTCAATGGTTTTAATTGTCTTCTTCTTGGTACCAGTGTATTTGAGCTGAAGACGAGCCTGCCCTCCAAGAAGGATCTGACCATCACGGTGATGGACAAGGATCTCTTGAGCCGTGATGACCTGATAGGATCCACTACCATTGACCTGGAGAACAGATACCTGACAGCCCATCGGGCTACCTGTGGTCTTCCAGCCACTTACTGCTTGTGAGTCAATCTTGACTTTGGGATATTTACTATCGGAATCTATCGCTGAAGGATAAATCCAAGCAGATTTATATGAACCGTATTCACTAGTCCCCACTCCCTCCTGGCAAGGGTCAAACGAAGGCAACAGATAATAGACACAGATTTTCTAGTGACAAATGTTAAAATTTAGGATTACATACAGGGTACATGAGTCCCCTTTATTTTTTCATGTTTCACTTGAGGATTGTTGAGGTTAGACCATTTTATCCTCAAAAAGGAACAAAGAAATAAGAACTTTGAGCTTTGAATGATTGTGCTGTTTTCTTTCTATTTTTTTGCTCTGTGTATCACTTTCAAGGGGTATTACATGTAGACATAGGGCTAATAAGGGATTGGTATAATTTTTGAGGATGTTATGAATCATTTATTTGTTTTATGCCAATTGTGTACAATGGGAAAGGAAGTCTCCTATAAAGTCTTAAAAAGACTTAACAAAGTAGGAGACTCCCTGGAAGAAGAAAAAAAGAAAAAGAAAAAATGTTTCTCTGGAAACTTGACTCACGATTTTGTAATCTTTTCTGTGACTGAGATGTAAAGTGACTTATTACCAGCTGTGGCATCTATCTTTCCCAGGACCGGTATCAATCGTTGGCGCGATGCCCTGACTCCAAAAATGGTTCTCGATGCTTACTGTGAGGCCAACAACATCACAAACCCGGTCTATAACGAGGACGCTTGCACCATGATCTTCAACGGCGTACACCACGATCTCATTATGTATGGTGAGGATGTTTTGATCATTTGTAACTATACATGACAAGTTAATTTGCATGGCGGCGGTCTTGTCAACAGCATTTTTGGTGGGTGCGAAAGGGAGAGGGGGAAAGGATCATGTGAGGACTCTCTAGGTGTAAAATATATATTGAAATAATAAATGGGAATAAAATAATCTTCTTTTTAAGTAGACAGAAAGAGCAAGAACAAAAATAATGGAAGGTTTGAGGGGAGAGTGACAGAGAGGAATGGGAGAGGGGGGAACACCAGCCATAAAGGCCTCTGGCATAAGAAGAAATAGCTGTATTATTTTAGAAAAGAATTAAGATTGGTCACTTGTTTAAGAGACAGCTCCAGTTTGAACTAATCCTGCAACTAAATGTCTCTATACCAGGATGTTGTGCATGCACACCTTTCCCTACCAATAGCCCCCTGGGGTAGGGAGCTCCTGGGGTAGGGAGCTCCTGGGATAGGGAGCTCCTGAAGTAGGGAGCTCCTGGGGCCTGAGAAAATTGGTGCATTTGCCACCTCTGACAAAACTAGGAAATTAGGGCCTCTGGTCTCTCCACCTGAGTTTGCATTTGGTGCCACCATATCAGCAGCACACTCGTTGCGAGGCCAACCCTTGCCCCTTCCCTCCCCTCTCCCAGGCCCCGCCGCGCCCGTGCTAACTCCCTTAAGCATTTTATTGCTTCTTTCTGTGTTGTTCTTTTGTACTTTACCACTCGGTTCATCTCCTTCAGCTTTCATATTCTGGTATCCTTTCTTCTCACTATACCCACTGTTTGGCAACGTCCAACTCTGATCATTTTCTTTGATGTTCCATGTAACACGTCTGTTTGTCCTATCTACCTGTTTTAACTTCTTTTCGGTTTTAAATTTTAATGGTATGTCCCTGCAGAAGGATCCTGCTATATTCAAAATGTCAGACCCTATATAACTTATTGCACATTCTATTTTTCTTGTTTAATATTATGTCACTCAAATTTGGAAAACAAGGAAATTAACAATTTTGAGGCGTGAATATTTGCTGGTGAACCTTCCATGCATGTTCTTATATGTTAATTGACTCAACTATATATATCGACAGAGAAAGATCTGATCCATCACGAACATCTCGGTCCGCCGGACCAACGATTAGCTCTCCACATCCTCAACAACCTCAACTTCGTATCGGAGCACGTGGAGACCCGCCGTCTCTTCACCCCTCTGATGCCCGGAATCGATCAAGGCAGGATCGAAATGTGGGTGGACATCTTCCCGCTGCATCTTGGCTCTCCCGGTCCAATGGTTGATATTAGCCCCAGAGTTCCCAAAAAGTAAGACTATTGAATAATCTCAACCTTTCATAATGGGGGGGGGTGATCTTCGAAGGGTTTATGGTCATATCGCATAGATGTAGAGAGAAATCCATATGGGAATGTAACTCACCCTTCATTTCCTCAAGTGATATTGGCATGTATGAGACGGAGAAATCGTACCGTGAACCTCGGTTTCGGGTACCCGGCGTAACGTTTTACGGCCCATCTCGCTATTTTTTACCTGTCTTTGGCTTTTTAAACCATTCAAGGTTCGAGTTGCGATGCGTCATCTGGAACACGAAGGACGTCATTCTCGACGAAATGTCCATCACGGGGGAACGAATGAGTGATATTTATGTCAAAGGGTGAGTGTAAAATCTCTTGTTTTTCTCTTTGAATGGTAGAGGGATTCTTAAGTTTCTAAATGAGATTTTAAACCCCAATTTAATCATGATGTTGTATGTCCACCACTGGCTTTACAAATTTTTTGCCCCCCCCCCCCCATCCCACCTTCACATAAAGCTAGTCTAACATACAAGATGCTTTCTGTTTGATCATATGTACTGAAAAAATTTTTTTCCTAGCTTTCAAATCAGAAACAAGGGGGCATGAGAACACCCTCAAGACATATTTCAGGTTGTTTGTGGGACTTTCAGGCTAGCTGCAATGAGACACAATTTTTTATGACATCTGCTGATGGAATGGTTTTCCTGATCCTTTGATAGGCTCCCATATTCGTCATGTTCTTTACAGTTCATTGTTATTCTGACTTGAAACACTGTCTTGACAATTAAAAACCCATATCATTTGCTCAAAATTGTGCAAAATATTGAATGCTGTTAGGTGGTCCCTTGCTCCCTTTAAAGGGGTGCAGCTAGACTAGGGCGTGGATAGGCAGACTTCTGATTAAACCTATTTCTTTTCTGACATTTTTTGGGACAATTTTGTCTCCACCTCTTCCTCCCCTTCCCCCCCCTCCCAAAAGAGCTTTGCCACTTTCCACCTTCCTGATCTGATGGTAGTTATGGTCATAGTTTGCCATTTGGTATAAAAAGCAAGCTTAAGAAAATGAGTGTAATTTAGCATATTAAGTCACTTGAAATTCTCACTGACATAAGAATGACATTAAAAACCAAAAATTGACTAAGATAGCAAGAAATGACAAAAACACAAACTGATCTATCATATACCTTATCATTAATGATATAACACGTGCAGTTGGTTGAGTGGACAGAACGACAAGCAAGAGACGGACATACATTACCGTTCTCTGAACGGAGAGGGCAACTTCAACTGGCGATTCGTCTTTCATTTCGACTACATGGGACCGGAACGGATGATGGTCATCGTTAAGAAGGTTTGTGGAGGGGGGGCAAAGGTCACTAGATGTCTTCATCAAACCCAACTCAGCACATTGCTTTACGTTGCTGGTAGCTGCAGAGGTTTTTTTTTTTTTTTCTTCTTTTTATGTAATGCACTGAGTGAATGGTGACAGATTCCATTAAGGGCCATGGTACATGTGGTCATTAATTGTATGGACCCTCCCTATCCCCCCCACCAGATTTTGTCAGTGATAGTGAAAACAGCTATCTTTAATCAAATATGTTGAGGTGGCATCAAGCAATGTCTGTATACAAAGGGACTTAATTGGTTTTCTCAAAAAGGACACAAAATTACATAAAATTACACAAAACTCAAAATCGTTGTTGAGGTAAAAGTTAGGAAATTTTTGGCAGGAAATACCTGTTTTACACAGCCATGCATTATCCATATTCATTGCCTTTGTGGAATCTGTCAAACTTCAGCCGGTCCTGTATGTTTTACATCATCAGTTCACAAAGAACACTTTTTGCTTCTTTTTTTTTCTTCTTCTTCTTCTTCGCATTTTGTACATCACGCTTTTCCATTTTGTGTTTTAACAAAGTCTGCTTCTTTTTTTTTTCCACGACAATCATTTTGTTTTAATTTGTCTCATTGGCTTTTCACTTCATCATCGCGGTGGTTTGTCGACACATTTTAAAACAGTTGGTTGGCAGGATTGGATGAAAAGCAAGAGACCGACGTTCATTACCGTTCACTGAACGGCACCGGAAACTTCAACTGGCGTTTTGTCTTTGAATTTGATTACATTCCACCAGAACAAGTCATGGTCATAACCCAGAAGGTAATATTACTCTAGACTGACTATTCAAAGTGAGTTTGCTAGGCCCTCTCCAGCCTAGGTTGATTTGCAAACAGAAGTACCATGTGATTGTGACGGGATGGGATCTCTGATGGCCCCTAAAAGCAGTAAACAACAAAATCATGCCTTGCAATCATGGGTCTGGGTTGGGGTGGTGTGAAAAGAGTGGGTAAGAAGTAGGAGTGTGGTTTTCATCTGGTGCTCCTATGAATATTTCCCCCTCGGTAATACGGGAAATCGTTAACCCGAAATTTAATCCTTGCAGATTACCATTTCGTTTATATTCCTTCAAAATTGTTGCCAGATATGTGTTTGAGAAGCTGAACATATGCTTATGTACCCCTACACCGCTTTATATTGTATGGAAAACATATAATATATCATAACACTATTGATATATATAGGGCTATATGGCACTCTGTCACTATAATGGCCAATTGTGTGGGCAAAACATTGCACATTAGCTTCTTTTTTGTTTCAATTCCATCAAAGTTAATTATCACTAGTATAGTATTGTATAGTATAGTATAGTGTATTATATTATATTATAGTTTAGTTTAGTATATAGTACAATTTGCTCATGATTTTGTTGTTGTTTTTGTTTTTTGAGTCTTGCAAATCAATATCCATCTATGTCGTTATTTTGTATAAGAAAAGTTACATTTTGCAATTCTAATAAAAGTTTTGTGCATTTTAATAATCAATGGAACATTTCAGCCTGTTAAAGAAATTAAATAAGGTATATCTAAAGTGTAATCTGTTTTACTTTAGTGTACGATGCAAATGTAAATAGGAATGTTGAAACTATAGTTATAGGCAGTTATTGCCAACTGAGGTTTATAAATTACCTATACCATATTTTCTTACACTAGACTACATTACATGCCAGTGAATTAAACAACTTTACATTACACTTCTTTACATTACAGTGCACTACATTATATTACATTTCTCTCACTTTATTTTGCATAACTTTACACTACATTACATTATATTAAATTACATTACATTCATGACATGTCAACATTTTCTCTATTGAACCTAATGACAGAAGCTAGGATAAGTTGAATGGTTGTAACCATGTACATATCTCTTTAATATGTTGAGAGGGATCAATTCAATATACATATGAATATTAACACTGTTTGTGCAGTATATGGTGCAATGTTACAACACAATTTAACCCAATAAGCTTTACTCTTGACGATATTGGATAAATTTATTTTTATAACATTTCAGTTTTGTTTACATCTTTACAATACAAGAGATAAACAAGTGCATGTATATACAGGGAGTTGTTATGGAAACAACTCCCTGGTATATATACAACAGGCTTACCTTCTCAAAGGAGCCCATGTGACTTAATAACCTAACTAGGTGATGGACTTGAATTTATTTTCAAAGTTTTATGCTTATATCAACTATAATTTATGCTTAAATAAATATTTGTATGCTTTGCAACATTTATGCTTCAGCAATGATCCACCGCATCATATAGTCAATGCATTGTTGTATATTAAATAAATATATATATATGCTATTTAAATGTTTGGGCAAGCATGGCACATTGTCCGCAAAAATATGACGTACAAAGCTTTGCACCGTTTCATTCACGTCAGAAATTGGTCAATAGTCAGCTTCTTTGTGTTTCAGTAAGGGTCAATGTTAAACGTTCATTCACTCTAATATATATTCTAGGTTGCTTCATTAGACAAGTACACACTTTCATTTATGAAACTAGCTATAGTCATAGATTCACTCATTTAACTGTTTACAATTACCTGGTAAAAGTAATTACCTGTATGTGTCTGCGTTGGTAGTTTTTTTTAATAAAGTACAACCGAGTATGAGACAATAAGGTCAATGCTTGTAAACATATTCATAACTTCGTACACGGTTCGTTATCACGGTTTCA
The DNA here is from genome assembly GCF_037975245.1 of Apostichopus japonicus. Classification (NCBI taxonomy): domain Eukaryota; kingdom Metazoa; phylum Echinodermata; class Holothuroidea; order Aspidochirotida; family Stichopodidae; genus Apostichopus; species Apostichopus japonicus. The sequence goes on from NC_092565.1 coordinate 6,267,639, forward strand.
TAAAAGCTTCAGGCCATGTAGAACCGAGACCGCTCTCGACCAGTTTCAATCTGAATTTGATGTCGAGATTTGCCAGCCTTGCGGATAAGCTAGGAATTTCTGCCGATTAGCCGTGCATGCTCATGTCCGAATAGGTAACATATGTGCAGATAGTTAAAATTGGTGTCTTTACTTCCAATTATTTGCCAGCATATTATAGTTTTTTAACATGATATATTTTTTGGGTTGAATTCAGGAGCATATATGGAGTCTTGATAAAACGGAGATTCGAGTTCCGCCAACTCTTATCATCCAAATCTGGGACAACGATAAATTTTCTCCCGATGACTTTCTAGGTAAGCGTTGTTTTGATTTGAAATGATTATATTTTATGATGTTCAGATGTACATCTGAATCTGTTTTCTCGACCAATCAAAATCTGCCATATTCTGTTTGTTGTTTGTTATTTTCCCACTGGATGTATACACATTTCCACTGACTGTTATAGTTGTTAGAAAATGTCTGATTCGAAACTTAACTGTAGATATAAAACTAGATGCAAGGAAGGCAGCCTAGCAATTAATTAGTTGCTTTTTCGCCTTTTTGAATGGAATCAATTTGGTGATTTTTTCCTCCCTTAAACAGGGCAGTCATCATTGCAACCTCTAATAATACTTGCCTCACATTTATTTTCAATTCCTCATCTTTTAGGAACTATCCAAAAACGTGGCAAGGAGGGGGAGGAGTGGGGATTGGCATGTGGATATTAGTTTCAAATAATTTATTTGCCTCACCCTGTGTCATATTTTCATTTCTTCATCTTATAGGAACTATCTACAGAAGTGGAAAGGAGGGGGCAGGGGGTGTGTGGCGATGGGCAGAGGGTTATTACTTTCTAATGATCTATTCCCCTCACCCTGTGTCATATTTTCAATTCTTCATCTTATAGGAACTATTCACAGAGGTGGCAAGCGGGGGGGGGGGGGGGGGCGAGGTAAAGGATGGGACGGTGGTTATTAATTTCTAATAATCTATGAGCCTCACCCTGTTCATATTTTGTTCATATTTTCAATTCTTCATCTTTATAGGGACTCTGGAGCTCAATCTGAACAATATGCCAGCGTCAGTCAAGAAAGCTAAGAAATGCTCCCTCAAGCAACTCCCCGACCCAGTGGGCCAACGTGAGGTCCCCATGGTGTCCCTCTTTGAGCAGAAGAGAGTGAGAGGATGGTGGCCTTGCATGAATGAGGAGACGGGAGAGAGGGAACTCACCGTGAGTGAATTCTTCAAATTTTGAAGCGTTTGACCGTTATTAATCAAAGTTTTTGTGTGCAATGTTAAGCAGTGGCGTGGGAAGGTACTTTTGAGTGGGGGGGGCTGAAGACTGATGTCCGGCGTGGGAGAGGGGTCTAAGGGGAGGGGGTGTCCTTTGTCATTTTTTTGTATTTCCAGGTGGCCTCAGATGCAATTTGGTGCAATATAGCACACTTCAACACCCACTCCATTTTGTAAATAATTTGCATTTTCACCTGGCCTTAGATGCAATTGCGTGCTCCAAATGAGATTTTTTCTCATTTGGAAATGAAAAAGGGGTTTTCTGATTGCGAAGCGGGGGAGGGGGGGCGGAATGATACTTCCGCCCCTCCATATTTTGTTTTGGGTATTTATTAGTGTGGCATATTAAAACGATGGAGCCCATTTTGATAATTGTTAACACCAGCTTCCCACGGTAACAAGTACCAAATAATTTCTTCAAATTCTAAAAACATAATGCATTTCACGTACGTCACACTGGATGCTCCGTAACTACAAGATTGCTGCATGAAGTGACAAGATCCACCACCTTAAGGGTTGGGACTTTAAAATGCATGCAACCCCCCTAAATCAACTCACTCTCTTTCAGTAAAACCCTCTCTGGGTAATGATGTCGTCTTCCGTGTCACCACATTCTCTGATAATGTTGGAAGAGTAGAAATGAGAGTTTATATAAACACGAAAGGAAAGTTGCTCGCTTCCAGGTGGCGTTGAAATTTGTTGAGTGTCCACCTCACTAACCATAGGCAGCATGTACTCAGTAGCGACTCCAGGATCCTGCACGTGATAAGTTTTGACAAGATCTAGGCCCTAAGTGAGCTCTCCTTTTAGCAGGTGTTGTCATGCGGAGTCTATTTGCTTCAGTGTACTACTATAGTCTGCTACATACTGTGATGAAAGCTAGTAATAGAACAAGACTAACCTCATAAGGAGTAAATGATTGTTAAACAACTTTATTATAATAATTTATTCTTATATAGCGCTTTACATCAAAGAATGATCTCACACTTAAAATTATTACAGCTTAAAAATATTACAGTCTAACAATATTGCATCCTAAAACTTACAAAAATTACAAAAATAAATAAAAATAAATATCCTAACAATAATTATTAAAGCAATAAAATTCAGAAATTAAAGACGAAAGCAATAAAATATGACAGCATACAATAAAACTAAAATACTAAACTATTACAGCCGAAAATTAGTGACAATAAGACAATAAATAGAAATAGAAAATAAATTTTAGTATACAACAATCAAAAGATGGCAAGATGGCAACACAAACAATATGACTGGAGGTTTAAAATGAATAATACTTTCGAAAAAGGTAAGTTTTAAGGAGTGCCTTAAAAACATTTAATAATGGAGCTGCCCTGATGTCATTGGGGAGTGCATTCCATAGATCAGCTTTAACTGTATAGTCTGATGGCAGAGCCATCCATCTGGGATCAAAAGACCCTGCAACTAGTCTATAATTCCCAGGCCTTGGCTTGGCCGGGGGATTTTCTCAGTTTCACTTTTAAACGTTCAAGCACGATATAATTTGGGCATTTTTTGGTGTCTTTTTCGTTTCTGTCCTTCTCGCGATAACAGGGTAAAGTTGAGATGGAGCTTGAGATCTTGGACGAGGAGGAAGCCAGAGAGAAGCCGACTGCTCCTGCAAGAGATGATCCTAATCAGTATCCTACACTGGAGCCGCCTATGTGAGCAGCTGTTTACTCTCTGTGTTTAATTATTCATAGATTATGAGAGATGCATCTCCTTTAAGTTCTTGAGGGCTCCTCTGGAAAGCATACTTTGCACTGAGCAGGACTACCCTCATTAAAGATGACAATAATAAAAAATAAAAACAAAATAAAATTGCAACACCCCTACATGAAAATGTCAGATTTTGCAAAGCCTGCATAAAAAGTACACTTTGCGTTTTATAATGATCTTTCATATGATGGTGCATGAGGTAAAATTGCTGATATTTTCTGTCAAACACAGTACGTAGGCCTACATTCCCCAGTTAATGAGATATCCCCATTAAGGTATGTACTGGTTGTTTTTTATTATTTTTTAAATACACTTTTAATTATGCGTTTTAGAATGATATTTCATATGAAGGGGCATGAGGTACTCTTGCCCATGTATTTGTGTCATATATATACAGTACGTACATACCCCAGTTAATGAGATATCCCAACGTAGGTATGTACTGGTCGTTTCTTTAACGATCTGGTTTAAAATTCACATCTCAGAAAGATCTATTAATTTTTTTGGCAAACATGTGATTTTTTATATTTTTTTTATGGTGTAGTGAATTTTATGCAGTCTATATATCTGGGAATTGCAGAGTTAACTTGTAACCAGCCATAGTTCACAAAACCCTCAATTCTAGAAAATTTTGAGAAAAAAAAAGTTGACTTCTTGGTAATTGATGGAAAAAAGAATTAAGTAAGAGAAAAAACACTGGGTGGGGGGAATTTCAACAATAGGAATGAGTGTAAATTAATTGATGTCATAAGTTCACTTACAGACACAACAATCAATTAATGAGTGAATTATTTGCCAACATTTAAACTGAACTGTATAGCTTTATATCTGTGGCTTTCTACCAAATATTTTGTCGATATTTAAAATCTCTCTCCATCGTTCTCCCTGTAGACGTCCAGAGACATCTTTCCAGTGGATTTCCTCGCCTTGGATGTCGTTGCGTTACATCATCTGGTTCAATTTCAAGTATTACATCATCTACGGTCTTCTCATCGCTTTCCTCGTCTTCTTCATTGTCCTCTTTGTCTATAATGTACCCGGTGTGACGGTACAGAAGGTCTTTGGTGTTTAAATGACAGATCAGTTATATATATACACGACCTTCCTTAACGATTTCGAACCTCTGGACATACAATCAGCGTCCATAGCCTAGTGGTTAGGGTAGCTGCGTATAAGCAGGAGGCCGGGGTTCGAATTCCGGTGGAGGCTGGAAGATTTTCCACTGTTCTGGATTTTCCAACTCATCACAATTTCAATTATATATATATATATCAATATATAAAGATATAGAGATATATATCCCTCCAGTTTGAATAAAATTAAAATGACTATATGCTCTATCCCTCAATGGTGGGTTTGTTTCAGTATAACTGACCATTTTCAAAAATTCAGAAAAAGGACAGATCAATTTAAGTGACTGATCATGTGAAAGCTACATCCTGGGATAGTTGTTAATTATTTAGGGACAGATTCATTTAAGGAATATCCTTGTGAGCTATATCCCTCAGAAGGAGATTAGTTTAGGTATAAATGATCGTGTAAAGTCTGTATCCCGGGATAGTAGATTGGTTTGAGGTATTGGGATTGAAGAAAACAACCATCAAAGCTATTATCCCTCAATGGTGGATTTGTTTCAGTAAACCATCATCTTAAAGCTTATCCCAAGATTAAACAAATTTGCGCAAAAGGGACAGATTAAGGAGTATCCCTTAAAGCTGTATCCTTCAGTACCGTAGTAGATTAAAGTAAATGATCATTTTAAGACATATCCCTATACCCCCCCCCCCCCAATCCCTATTCCATTTCATAATGTATATATGTATCTTAGACCCCTACTATATTTATTACAGTGACAAAATAATTTTCACTTCCTATTGTTTAGCATTAAAACCAATGTGTAGTGTTATAGCAGAAGTAATATAGGTGTTTTGTTTTCTTGCAGATAATATGGTGGTAATTAACATTAGGTCCAGGTCAGTTCAGTTTTTTTTGGCGGTCCTGTTGTGTTAATCTCCCCAAGATGACTGATACATTTATGTATCCAGCTGTGTCTTTGACTTTGAATAATTGACCAAACTTGCAAAATTAATGTAATCTATGCCTCATTTTGATTCATTTATTTATAATTATTATGATGATTATTAATTATTTATTTATTTATTTATCATCCTTACCTAATAGTGAACAAAAGTATAAGAGTCATTAACATAAAAGTATAACTTTAGCAGGAAAGGAGGAGAGAAAAAAAAAGAAATTGAACCCTCCTGGTAATCATAAATTGCGATGGCAAAGCCTATTTTGCCCAATATCGAGTTTTCAGATATTTGTCAGGACTTGTAAAATTTTATTATAATTAAAGTTATTTCTGGGATGTCTCAAAACTTTAGTATGTCTTTGTTTAATACCAAAATAGTTGTCACTGTGTTGACATGAACCTGGTTAAGTGCTTTTATATAATAATTTAAGGAACAGTGTAGATACTACAAATATTTGATTTTTTTGTCTTCCATATACTTTGAAATGTATTAAAAGTAAAATAGTAACCTTATATGCCACCGTCACCCATGCCTTCATGCTTACTTAGTTATTTGTGTTAATCCCCCTCCCCTTCCCCCTCCCCATCCCACCCTGCTCCTACATTTCAAAGTCAAATATCACTTATCTCTACACTTATCTAATTTATTGAAGCAAATATTAGGTGAGCCTAGTATATGTATATGCAGTCTTTGATATTGTCACTCTGGTCTGTGTGTATTTTAATTTTTTTTTTTTTGGTTCTTCTCTTTAATTGTTACAGTGTTAATTCCCTTTGTTTAGTTTGTGAGTGATGGTGCAATAAGCTAATAGCAAATGGAAAGTTGGAAAACAAGTATAGATGGTCTTAGAGATATATATATATTGGTACAGTTAGTATGATCATAAATGTAATAAATATAATTTAAAATAATGTTACATACATCATTATTTCTTCTTTCTTTTTTTTATTCTTCCTAAATCTGTTTTCTTGTTTAATTCTTCTAGTGTTTTTAGTTTGTTTTTTTTATTTTCAGTTGGCAGGACTGTTAAGGACACTCATTTATTGTACATAGGTGATAGGTTATGAATATTTATGAGTAATTCATGAGTAATGCAAGAAATTGAGAAATTAAGAAGAAATATAATTAACAGTGTCCTTTAGTTTAGAAAATTAAGAAACATGTAACTAAAAAGTGCTGTTTTGTTGGAATACAAACATACTAGAATTTGTGCTACAGAATTCAAAAGAGGATTCAATATGTTGGTAGGTTTTGAGATGAATTTGTGTTCTGCTCCTCAAATCAAAGATCACATGTCCCACAGCCCCTCAAAGTTCTGCGCTCCTGACAGTATTCTAAGCAATATTAATTTGCAATCTATATTCCAATGATAAAGAGTTTGAAAGGTTTCTGAAAAAAAAATCAAATTACCTTCGATATTAATATTCATAAAGCACTGAAGAGATTCAGCCAGCTTTCCTGTGCTGATACCACTCTGCACTGTCCTCTAATGTCATGCTTCATAGCACCCGTACTGACAGTATGAACAGTTCCTAACCATGAAAACTTTGTTTTTGAAATAAAAAAATATGTTAAACCATAAAAGCTGTATGATCCTGCTCCATTCATGTTACCTGAATTTCCTGCATATATATATAATGTGTGTAATTAATTATGTCGATATTTGTTTCTTTCATAATGTTGAGTCTTTTATTGTCTGTGGCAAACAGGATTATCATCTCATTTTTCCTTACTTTATTACTTCTCATACTTCATATTAAGAGTAAAAAACAAAGATATGCAGACATTTAATGTTACGATGGTACAGAACACCGGCCAGTTCACAAATTTTGAGGTTGCACTTTCTTCTTTTTGTTTCCTACAATTTGTCTTTATTCTTCTCTCTCAAGTCAAAAGGCAAAACTAGTTTTGTGTTGACTACATGTTGGTGCAATATATGTTATATAAAATAAAACTTATAACTTAAAGTATCCCTCTGCAGTTTCTATTGTTTCACTGTTCATAGAAATATTATCTTAAGTTCCGTACAATATGATGATTGTTTCGTCGCTTGGACACTACTGGAGTCTTAATCTAATTCAGCCTGAGATCCAGTCAGGGATCACAGAGTACCCCATTTGTAGTGGTATCACCTGGGAGGAGGGGGGGGGGGGGGGTGATTCTCTTACCAGCTCTCTTCCAATAAAGTTTCCCTTTTAAAGCGAATTTTATCTATTGACTTGTACGTTGATTTGTTTATGAATCAGAATCAATTCTTCCAAAGAGCGTACGGTTTTAACTTATTTCATGATATATTAAATGCAATCCCAACAATTTCTGTTGCATGCATAACAAACCAATAGATGAAAAAAAAGATCACTATAGGGAAAAATTTAGGGTCAAATTTTGTGTAGCAGTGTTGAGGGCTCTCTGAACATTGTCTCATAAAATAATAGTCTTTACCTACAAGACTTTACTGTAGAGCTTCGCATTTAAACACAAAGTTTTGCCCATTTTGAATTGCATTGTGCGATATGATGATACTAGACAAATTTTCCACTGCAGAGGAGAAACCGGGCGTCCACATATGATCCATCGAACGTTAGATTGGTTGGTTGATTAAAATAACGTAACTTGCAAACATCAAAGTAGACTTGGGCCCAATAAATAATAAAAAATAGTCGAACAATAAAAGAAAAATGATTCAAGTGTGCCAGTGGTTGGTTCTCCTATCCTAAAGAACGCAGTACATTACTATACTAAAGTAATACGCAGTTAATTGTTCACACGATTCCAAAGCGCACGCACTCCTAAAGCAAGTTACGCACCGCACCAGCTGCATATGCGTATCTCGCCAAGAATTAACAGTGTCCTTTAGTTTAGAAAATTAAGAAACATGTAACTAAAAAGTGCTGTTTTGTTGGAATACAAACATACTAGAATTTGTGCTACAGAATTCAAAAGAGGATTCAATATGTTGGTAGGTTTTGAGATGAATTTGTGTTCTGCTCCTCAAATCAAAGATCACATGTCCCACAGCCCCTCAAAGTTCTGCGCTCCTGACAGTATTCTAAGCAATATTAATTTGCAATCTATATTCCAATGATAAAGAGTTTGAAAGGTTTCTGAAAAAAAAATCAAATTACCTTCGATATTAATATTCATAAAGCACTGAAGAGATTCAGCCAGCTTTCCTGTGCTGATACCACTCTGCACTGTCCTCTAATGTCATGCTTCATAGCACCCGTACTGACAGTATGAACAGTTCCTAACCATGAAAACTTTGTTTTTGAAATAAAAAAATATGTTAAACCATAAAAGCTGTATGATCCTGCTCCATTCATGTTACCTGAATTTCCTGCATATATATATAATGTGTGTAATTAATTATGTCGATATTTGTTTCTTTCATAATGTTGAGTCTTTTATTGTCTGTGGCAAACAGGATTATCATCTCATTTTTCCTTACTTTATTACTTCTCATACTTCATATTAAGAGTAAAAAACAAAGATATGCAGACATTTAATGTTACGATGGTACAGAACACCGGCCAGTTCACAAATTTTGAGGTTGCACTTTCTTCTTTTTGTTTCCTACAATTTGTCTTTATTCTTCTCTCTCAAGTCAAAAGGCAAAACTAGTTTTGTGTTGACTACATGTTGGTGCAATATATGTTATATAAAATAAAACTTATAACTTAAAGTATCCCTCTGCAGTTTCTATTGTTTCACTGTTCATAGAAATATTATCTTAAGTTCCGTACAATATGATGATTGTTTCGTCGCTTGGACACTACTGGAGTCTTAATCTAATTCAGCCTGAGATCCAGTCAGGGATCACAGAGTACCCCATTTGTAGTGGTATCACCTGGGAGGAGGGGGGGGGGGGTGATTCTCTTACCAGCTCTCTTCCAATAAAGTTTCCCTTTTAAAGCGAATTTTATCTATTGACTTGTACGTTGATTTGTTTATGAATCAGAATCAATTCTTCCAAAGAGCGTACGGTTTTAACTTATTTCATGATATATTAAATGCAATCCCAACAATTTCTGTTGCATGCATAACAAACCAATAGATGAAAAAAAAGATCACTATAGGGAAAAATTTAGGGTCAAATTTTGTGTAGCAGTGTTGAGGGCTCTCTGAACATTGTCTCATAAAATAATAGTCTTTACCTACAAGACTTTACTGTAGAGCTTCGCATTTAAACACAAAGTTTTGCCCATTTTGAATTGCATTGTGCGATATGATGATACTAGACAAATTTTCCACTGCAGAGGAGAAACCGGGCGTCCACATATGATCCATCGAACGTTAGATTGGTTGGTTGATTAAAATAACGTAACTTGCAAACATCAAAGTAGACTTGGGCCCAATAAATAATAAAAAATAGTCGAACAATAAAAGAAAAATGATTCAAGTGTGCCAGTGGTTGGTTCTCCTATCCTAAAGAACGCAGTACATTACTATACTAAAGTAATACGCAGTTAATTGTTCACACGATTCCAAAGCGCACGCACTCCTAAAGCAAGTTACGCACCGCACCAGCTGCATATGCGTATCTCGCCAAGAAGTAAAAAGTGCTAAATAGCTGAAAAGGGCGCCAGCAGTCCATTTGAGTCCGTCATGGGGGGGGGGGGCATCCGCCCCTGACTGTTTGGACGCTCCGCCACTGTTGGGAGCGCAGTGTAGGAAAAGAACCATTTTTTGAAACAAATTGAGCAACTTGATCGCTAGTAATCTTGAAATTGACTTTATCACGGTCATTGTCATGTTTCCCATATGTACCTTTCTCATAGAAAAGGAGGGAGGGCGAATCTGTGCGTAAATGTAATCAGAAATACTTTTAATATGACACCAAAGAGACTAAAAATTCTTTTCGACTTTGTTAATAATGATGTCTTTTAAGAGACACCGTAGATACGTTGCTCGGTTGGGTTTACTGCAATAGCGGCAAACGGAGACCAATATCCGCACTTAGTGGACCTAATGTTATAGTCGTGCATTGACCTTGAACAGAGGGGCCTACCGTGAAAACGTACGGAAAATTCATCCTTTTATATCTCAGCGAGACAATTCCACTTGATACAGAAATACGACTCAAAAGTCCTTAGATGTGGTCATTATAACAATCACAATAAAAGATATGTATAAAAAGCAGATTAAATGTGATGGAAACTCAAATGTGGACCAAAATACGATGTCCCTACGGATGCCGTACAGTGACATTTACATAATTTGCGTGTAGTATGTTCTGTAGCTCTTTTGTGGAAAAACTTTGGAATATGCATAAAGTTGAGAGTTCATCCATGCTTTAGATTGTTGAGGGACATAGACCATCACGTTTTATGAGGAGGGAGGCTGTTTTTAATTATTTACAGAACATCTGGGTAATAGGTACTGTAACCCTTTCCTTGGAGAAAGCTTGGAATATGCGGATAAGGAAGAAAGTTTCGAGTTTCTCCCATGCATTAGATTAATTAAGGGACCTAGATCATCACGCTTCACGAAGATATCTCATATATTAGGTGTAAGAGAAGCGGTGAGTGTGAGGAAGGGTAGGGGAGAATGGGGGGGGGGGGTAAATGATGTTACCAGGGGACCTAATAATTCGTCCTAAATGAAATTTGAAGAAAAAAAAATGATTCGCCCGCTGACGATATCAATATATACTATGCTTCTTCTTTCATTCCTTACACCGAATTATAGCTATACTTCCACATCGCTTTTGGGTTTTTTTTTCCTCGGGTTGGGGGGGGGGGCAGCTAGGTATACTGTTTCTGTTTAGTTGAGATTTTCAGTATCGGCAATTGAAGGCGTAATCGAAAGCTATTATGCTGTAACGTAATGACATCAGATATAAACTAATTATCTTGTGAACCGCATTTAACATAATCATGTTTCAATACCCTCGATCAGTATTAAGCAATTCATGTTTGTTTTATTAACTCGGTTCAATTAAGTCAAGCCTGTGAGTTAGTCTAGTGAGTAGCTATTTGCTCATTAAGTAGCTGTGTATGAGAACGTTTTCATTGTAGACTGTTAAATCTGGGTACTTTTTTAACGGAAGATGGCTTTTGTATGTATATAAATCATATTCATAGCTCTCACTACCCAGTATTTTATATGAGTATTGTGTGAGAAAAACGACTATAAATGTATTGACATATCGTCAGGTTTGGTTACTGACTCCATCTTTCACATGACACATATCCTCTTACACATCAGTAAAACGTTAGGCGGAGCCTCGAACGCGGAAGTAGGCCTACCTTCTTCCATGCTGTGATTCATGATTTCGAGTCTGAAGTAGGTTATTTTTACGTAATGACGTAGACTGCATGTAAACATCGTCTATTGCAGGCTAGTATATAGGCCAGTGTAGCCTAGCTCCTTTTCATTTTACAGTAGACTCATGAATTGTATATGGCTGGATGAAACAACGCTATCCATACCTACGTGATATATTGCATTTGCAGTGTACACATATCTGATACTCACACGGTCGAGTATTTTATTGAAGTGAGAGGAAAAGAAAGATTCACATGCATTTTTTTTTCGAAGATGCAGTAACAGACAGTGATTGGCATAGGTTTGTAGACAAGGCGTAGGCTAGCTCATAAACCGAAGCCTAATGTAACATGTAGCCTAATAATTAAGTGAATGTACTAATATAAACAATAAATTGTAATGTAGGCTATTCAAAAGCCTATTATTAATATCCACAGTAGCAGACTGCTGAAAGTTCAAACTAGCCTAAATATTTATGCCCCAGTGGCCCAGTTACTTATCAACTAAGTTATACGCAATTAACTTGCACTGTCCTAACCTTAGGCTAAAGCATGCTCTTTGTAAATTACATACTTGGTATGACTTAGGCCTAAACCTAGCTGAGGCTAGGTGTACATTTAACAGAGTGTAAGAGGTAGACAGCAATATAATGAGTTAATAAGTTTCTACACTATATTCCTTGAATTTTACATGCTGTTTATAGTAGGTTTGGCTTGTTAAACCATGTCATGGAATGTATTTAGTTCATGGCTGACAAATGTTCCTAATAAAGTTTAATATGGCTTTTAAAAAATTTAAGCCAATTAAGTGGACCCAATTTAGTTTAAGTCCTCGTTTTGTTCACCTTGAATGATTGTGCAACAGATACCAAAAACATGTGTATTCTATTCCAAAGAAACACTCATATGCATCAAGAACATCACTGCAATCATAAAAGACAACCTAAGTCTTAGATGGAGAGATATGTCACAAATGGTAAATTCCTTTGTACATAAATGATCCAGAATTTTTATAAAATTTAATGTTCTCTAAGTTTCAAAGCCTGCCAAACTTTTATCAAAGCCCAATCACCATGGTCTTCTTACCTCTGAAGGCAGTTTGTTCTCGTTCCGATCTCAAAACTCAAATAGTTCACATGTCGGTGTGTGAAATTGGGACCACTTGCCAGACAAGATGCGAATCAGATTGTTGTTGTAGAAACATACATTTATTCATGCAAATGGTGCATTCTTTGATGTGAAATGTTGCCGGACAGTACACAATGATATTATGTGTACAAAGGGCCGGACCACAGGTTAACGTATTTTACAATCGAAGCATTATTATTTTACAATCGAAGCATCAACATTGACTGCCAAGGTGAACAAATTTGGAATGCTCCATGCTACAGATATGTCTCCCTTCATTCTACAGATACAGTATATCTTAAAAAAGAAAATATAATCTTTTTTTTTAGTGTAAAAATTTTCTTTCACATTCTTCCCTTGCATGACCACAGAATTCATTAGCCGTTCAGGGAACTGAAAGATGGTTAAACAGTTGGGAGACATATGCCTACAGTGCATAGCGCAAAACTTGGACAGCATCAGCAATGTTGGCAGGAGACTTCCGACAAGTCTGAAAGAGACTTTACTGAAGCGGTTGGTTGACCATGACATGTTGACGACATCGTACTTACCACACATCACGTATCATCTATTCTGCCCGGCGATAAGGTGGATAGAGTTCAGATACTCGGACCAGGTCACAGATGAGGTCCTGCTGCAACTAAGTTACAGTCAATGTAAGCTGCAGAGAGTTACCTTAGAAGGTTGTAGCAACATCACAGGTGAGATATTGGTAGTCAGTTCAAAGGTCACTGTTGACAGCAAAAATCTATCAAATACCTTGCTATAAAGTTATAAAGACCTTTTGACATGTGGCTGGATCTAAATGTTGTTAAATCTAACTCAGTCAGTGTATATTTCAAAGCAAATGACTGTTTATTTGGGGGGGGGGGGAAAGAATGTCCTTCCAGCTAGTCCAGATATGAATATATTCATTCAACACTTCGTAGGCTTACGATGAACAGTTTTAAGGCTCTCTTGGGTATAACTAGAATAAGACTACAGTAGAATGGTTTAAAATTTAAGCTAGATTTCCATGTACTGATTGTGTTTTTTTTAGTTTATCCACCACCATCTATGTCCCTCTTCCCTTATTGAAATTAGTAAGTAGCTAACCCCAAATCCATTTCCTTGTATTTTCATTCGGTAAAAGAATAATGAAAGCCCTATTTTATCATTTGTTCACCTCTTTGTCTTACAGATCTAGGTCTACACACGTTACTTTCAAAGCAAGATCAACTTATTCATCTACGACTTAAGGATTTGGAGAAAATTACAGCCAAAAGCCTTCAAGGAGTGAAAACACCACAGCTTAAGAATGTCTATATCACAAGGTGCAACCTCATCTCAAATGATGGTAAGTATTTGGTCTTAGGGCGGGGAAGGCAATCCTTGGGTAAATTTTTCGTAAAAATCTTTTGTAACATTTTTTAATTGAGTGGTTCTTTCGAAAAATCTTTGATTAACCTTGATATCAACTCTTGCGATTGTTACATAATGCCATGGAGAAGAAAATATTGCCACAAAAATGCTGACTAAAGTATACCTAGTTTATCAGCCGGAAATTACATTGACAGTAACAACTGAACAAAGAATATTAAACAGAAGATATTAATACAGTGGTAAAGAAAATCCAAAATAGTTGTAAGGCTAGAATATCCTTAGTTTTGAAGTTTTGATGAATCCAAGATAGCACATATTGTTCAAAGTTTTTTTTTATAGTGTAGAACTGAATCTGGTCTCACTTGTCTTTAACAAGAACGGTCTAGTACCCACCTCGTATATTGTAGAGGTACTTTCATATATAACTGAAAACTAGGTTTGAATTTGCTTACCCAAAGAAACTCACTTAAAACCCTATCTGTGTAAAGGTGATGTAAAAGATGGACTACCATGCCCTGTTCATGATGCAGCCACATATACCCCTTGGGGGAGGGGGGTGGCAGACAGATCATTAGAAAATCAACTAGTGTACATTGCATACATCAACTATACATGTATGTGCAGTACAACATAAACAGTCAAAACTTCAATATTGTTTCAAAAGTAAGCAAACTATACCCCTATTTTCAATCTAAGCACGTTCCTTCATTTGCCCAAAGTTCCCCAAAATGGAGGGATCACGCCCCCCATTAGACCAGTTCCCTACAACACAAGTAACGACTTCTGTTTACTAAGGTGGATCCATGTTAGGTTCATTAAACCAAATCACAAAATGTTCTTGTTTCTTAGTTTTACCTGTGAATACCCCAAAACTTTCCAGAGACTATGTTTCAGATTTGATACAATATCATACCAGACCAGCCTTCCTAACAAGAAAGCACATGAGATTTGGATGGAGACCATTTTGTGCTGGCACTTTTCTCATTTTTGTTGAAAATTGAGATTGTTTCTTTTGTCTGTTCTTGTTAGGTATTACTACTCTGGTGAAGAACAACCCACAGATATCAACACTACATATAAACCCAAGTCATAAGATGACAGAAGAGGTTCTACCTGTCGTCGCTGAATGTCTACAAGATCAACTGGTGAGTGGTACCTGTTTGTGGGACTATCAAGGTAGAGACCAATTTGTGGATCACAAAATTTATTATCATCAGTTGTGTTGATAGAAATTATCTACGGTTGTAGACAGAACTTTAATGTGTGGATAGTGACTTTCATGGTAGAGAACACAGTTGGTAGATAAGGAATTTAGTTATCACCAGTTGTGTCGATAGTGACTATCATGGTAGAGAATGTAGTTTTGTGGATAGGGAATTTAGTAAATCAGCAGTTGTTTGAAAAGTGACTATCATGGTAGAGAACACAGTTGTGGATAGAACATTTATTAATCACCAGTTGTGTGGATAGTGAATATCATGGTAGATTATGTGGTTTGTGGATAGTGAATTTATTAATGACCAATTGTGTGGATAGGGACTTTCATGGTAGAGAATGCGGTTTGTGGATAGTGAATTTATGAATCACCAGTTGTGTGGATAGTGACTATCATGGTAGAGAATGTAGTTTTGTGGATAGGGAATTTAGTAAATCAGCAGTTGTTTGGATAGTGACTATCATGGTAGAGAACACAGTTGTGGATAGAACATTTATTAATCACCAGTTGTGTGGAAAGTGAATATCATGGTAGATTATGCGGTTTGTGGATAGTGAATTTATTAATGACCAATTGTGTGGATAGGGACTTTCATGGTAGAGAATGCGGTTTGTGGATAGTGAATTTATGAATCACCAGTTGTGTGGATAGGGACTTTCATGGTAGAGAATGCGGTTTGTGGATAGGTAATTTAGTAATCACCAGTTTTGTGGATAGTGACTATCATGTTAGAGAACACAGTTGTGGATAGCGCATTTATTAATCACCAGTTGTGTGGATAGTGAATATCATGGTAGATTATGTGGTTTGTGGATAGTGAATTTATTAATCACCAGTTGTGTGGATAGTGAATATCATGGTAGATTATGCGGTTTGTGGATAGTGAATTTATTTATCACCATTTGTGTTGATAGGGACTATCTTGGCAGAGAACACAGTTGGTAGATAGTGAATTTAATTATCACCATTTGTGTGGATAGTGACTATCATGGTAGAGAACACAGTTGTTGGATAGGGAATGTAGTAAATCAGCAGTTGTGTGGATAGTCACGATCATGGTAGAGGACAAACAGTAGTTGTGGATAGAGAAGTTAGTAACCAGCAGTTGTGTGGATAGTGACTATAAAGGCATGATTTCGTCTGTGGCCGGTGATTATATAGCTAGGGCAAACTGAAAGATGGGGCACCCGTCATCAGTCGTTCATATAATATTGGATAGAATGGTGTGGAATTCAGGTGTGGATAGCGATATTGAACAATAAACTATGAAAGGACAAGGTTATTATTAATTAAAGTGCACTGCATTTTGTTTAATTTTTTGTTGTTTGTAAATTCAGTGTATGGAATGCAACCATTTCCCCATGAAGCTGTACCCATAACTCTTTAGTCACAAACTGTCTTCAAACTCTGCAGTTGTTATACGTCATATCTGTCGATCAGTCGATCACTCACTGTCTGCCTTTCATTTTTTCTTGACAGGTCGACTTGAACATCTGTGGGCTGTACACCGTTTCGGATGAAGTTCTGCTTTCGTTAGGAAAGTACTGCCCTAACATCAAGAGGTCAGTTGTACGGAAAATTTTTCTCTAAATTCTTTGTAAACGTCCCTATAAAGAGGGAAGGAGGCATGTTTTCCCCAGGAACGACAGTAGGGTTACTAATCACATCCATAATTCCTACGTTGTTACACTCTTTTTATCTTTTACAGGCTGAATGTAGATGGCCTGGTCAGGATCACCAGTGACAGTCTTTCTCAGGTAAAACATCAAATCTCTTCTTCAAGTTACCTTATCAAATAGTTGCGTAGGGCTGTCCACCGAATACATAATCTGTTATTTGCGTAGCAAAGTGATATGCAAAATTTGGAAATTGTTTACGCATATTGAGAGGTGTATAGCAGCTTTTATGTGGAAATAGAAAAGTCTACCAGCCCTCAGGCAATGTTTCTACACAGAATCTAAAACAGTTGTTCACCATTTCATGAATTGGTGACCAACTTAAAGGTTCTATGTACAAACATTTGCCTGAGTTTTTCGCTGCACAAAATGCCAGCAGTAAATAATTACCTGCTCTTCCAAACACCGTTCACCTAATAATAGCTATGTCTATTTCTAATTACCTGCTCTTCCAAACACCGTTCACCTAATAATAGCTATGTCTATTTCTAATTACCTGCTCTTCCAAACACCGTTCACCTAATAATAGCTGTGTCTATTTCTACGTTGCCACCTTTCATAGCTTTATAAGGTCCTGGAATCTCTCAACTTCTTGGATCTGTCATTCTGCTATAAAACGAGGGAGCCACCCGGAAACAGGATGTTGGAAGAAGTCCCTGCTAAAATGTCTTCCTTGTCGCTGGGAGGACTGCAAGTAGAGGGCGATAGGCTACCTCAGATATTAGGACGGTTGCCGATGCTGACCGACTTGAGGTTGACGGGAGTGAATACCATAACTGCAGACGTGGCCGACAAAGTAAGCCTACTTTTTCTGATCTCCCACGACAACAAATATCGATATGAACTTCTGAGGAGGTTCTTACAGATAGGTTTTACAGAATGGACAGTCTTCGGGTGTTGAAAACATCATATCTTCGACAAGTTTTTAAGTAGGCCATGAGAAAAACAGGCCCCTAGAGAGAGCCCAGCCCTGGTGGTACCTTGTCACCTTAACGATGTCCACTGTGCTAGTGAAAGAGATTTGGAGTGATATTTAACTGCACATGTATACATTGATCCTGTCAGTACATGTCAGTCGGTAACCATTCACTGCAATGTTACTCAATATGTCAAGTATCAAAAGTCAAGGAGTAGAACAAGTTGTTTCTATTTTCGACGTAAAAACATAACAGATTTTTGCAAAAGAGAAACTTTGGGTAGCCAGTCTTTCAAAGTCTAATATCATCTATTAATAGTTTCCTCATAAATTTCCAATTCTGAGTGATGCGAGTGATACTATGTGAAGTGTCGGCTGATAATTACTCTCGATGTATTCAATCCATGATAGATTTACAGTAGTATGTGTTCCCTAACACCTTAGTCCTTAGTGTACATACATCACTGTATAGCAAACTCTGACTAGCCAGTATTTCACAGTCTAATATCATCTATTGATAGTTTCCTCATAAACTTCCAATTCTGAGTGATGCGAGTGATAGTATGTGGAGTATAAGCTAATAACTACCTAGAGTACATACATCAGTGTATAGAGTGTATGATCGCACAAATGCCTGAATGATTGACCTGTTGCTGTGCAATACTCCTCAATGATGTAAAGTTACCCAAACTAGCTTATAGAAGTTTCGTATGTGATTATGAAAAGTGATAATGTCCAAATTGTAAACTTACAGAATGAGGTAAACAGTGATTTTATTGCATTTATCAAAAGTTTTACAAAGATAGCTATCAAACTAATTAAGTTTAAACAATTACCAAGCACATAGAATTTGTGAAGAACAACATCTCTCTTTTGATTATGTACAGTATAGTTTGATTTGCCAGGAAACTGAAGTTTAATTGAACAGAACTATTCAATTGATTAAATAAATCCCTTTTAAATCGGATTGTTTTTTTTTGGGGGGGGGGGGTTTTTTTTTAGAATATATTTTAGATTCGATTTCTGTAGGACATTATGATCATATCATTTTTCGCCTTTCTTATCGCACAGATGTTAAAGGAAATAGGTCACAACCTGATTAATTTAAACTTTGGAGGCTGCCATTTACAATTTGACGACGAGTGTCTTAAACCGGTCGTAAAGTACTGCCACAACTTAGAATGTTTAAGCCTGGACCTCTGCACCAGGGTCCGCGGCGAACCCTTGAAAGATTTATTGGAAGATGACAAACGAGCCAAGAAAATGAAAGTGTTTAGCTTCAGCGCATGTAAAGATGTAAGTTCAACTTGCGAATTACTTTTTCCATTTTCCCTATTTATTTATTTATTCCTTTTTTTGTTTTTGGTGGGGGTGGTTCCTTAAGTTTGCCGTAATTTATTAAATCATTTATTAAGTGATGCCCAAGTTATGACAAAGGTGTGGAATATATATTTAAAGTCTGTTAAATTTGCTAATAAATGTAAAATCTGGCAATATCAGTGTGGGCGATTGGCAATTGGATCAGAAATGTTGGGTTTCTCTACAAAAGAAAAAAAAAGGTAAAAAAGTGCTTTTTCATAAGGGGGAAAAGATATTGATGAAAGTGATACTCTTACAAGAATAAAGTGCAGCTTGTCGAAGCCTTATTTTTAGAAATTTAGAAGGGGGTTAGTAAGAAGGACATTTTGGGCTCTTGGTTTCGGTTCTTGTTTTGTTTTGTATTATTTTATTTTATCTTGTCTTATTTTTTTTCGGGTTCTTAGTTTATAATTATTGAAAAGTTTATTAAAATTGTTGAAAGAAAAATGATATATATTAGAAAACTAAATATTTTGAAAACAAATGAGGTAGCAATAACTGCTATATCCGTGGCTCCTTACAGCCAAACCACTAAATTCTGCAGCTGTAATATTATCTCCATTAATGCAATGAAGCTGCATTTTTTATATCTGTTGTTTAATTATTTGTCTCACTTTCAAGTTCCTTTCTCAACTTCAATTATATTTTGCAATCTAAGTATAGATTCCTTTTCAACTCTTGGGAGAGACAAGAGATGTGTTTCGTATATATACTCGTATATATAGCTAGTTATGCTCCAACGCTTTTCAAAATCCAAACATTGGCTGATTTACTTTTCAATCACTCACTAAAAATATAATTTTTTTGTATCTCACTCGAGGGCCAGCCTTCCTCTAAATGCAGCATGGTTGTGGTGTGTCTGTAATTCCCTCTCATGGTCTGTTATTCCTATTCTGTACATAAATATATATCAAGTTTTAAGCATCCTAGTTTTCCTGTTTTGTAAGATATTTGGTTCCACCAGGAAGAGGAGTAGCATGGACAACAATCCATTAAAAAAAAGTGGAATATTCCAATTTTTGTGTTTCTTTAACGGGACAGTAATGGTATGTTTTACTGGAGGCTCTGCAATTTACGTGGTCATACAAAATCAACTTGTTTTCCTGTTTATGATACCAAAACTTCTCTGATAGTTTGATTTTTCCATACTAGCTAAAATCCTTTAGCCAGTTCTATTCTTATGCAAAACTCCACACGGTCAAACCACCCTCGTGGAGAAGGTATGCATGTATGAATGATCCTCGTAAAACAACAGCTCTGGAAAGTTTTAATTTTTGATTTCTCTGTTCTTTTCCTATCCGTTAGTTTTGCTACGATATTCTCTGTCTTCTCGCCCTGAGATGCGTTAACCTAGAGGAGCTGTATCTCAGTCAAGTCAAGTGTATGGGTGACGACGTCCTAATGACCATCGCCAACAATCTCCCTCTCCTGAAATATCTGTCTCTCAAGAGCTGCACGAAAGGTACAGATCCTGTAAGTAGATTTCTGGAATATGGCAAAGGGATGTTTTTATACATATGTGTTTGTGTGTGTATTCTGACCAAGGACTTGACCAAAGGAATTCCAAGTCCTCAGAAATCTTTTCAAATAATCACCACGTCCTCAGAAGAATTCTGTCATTAACGGGTATTGCTAAGGTTACGAAACATGGATTTGAACAAACGAAACACAAAAAACAATGGGGTCCTCGGTCTGAGTGTATAACACACACCTGTGTGTGTGTGTGTCATTGTTTGTTTTCAACTGTGTTTGTTTTAAATTGAACTATATGCAGCTCTGTGTGTGTATCCAATTGTAGTATGCACTGTTACATGTGTGTGGACTATGAATGGCTGTACTACTCTTCAATACAAATTGTGGAATTACTAAGAAAGAGATGTTTTTACACATGTGTCTGTAGATCTATGCAGAGCAAATTTTTATTGGTAGTAACCCATCGTCTGAAACAACCAGATTTCTGTACTGTTCAACCAAATTCAGCTGTGGAAATTGTCCAGGCAGACAAATAGTTGTTGACATCGAATTCAGATTGCAGTGTATTGAAATACTGCCCAAATAGGTTAAAAAAATAATACATTGGTATCACTCCCAAAACTGGTGTTTTTGTATTCACCAAACCTACACATACATCTCTGCCATAGTGTACATATTGCTGGATAGGCTAAAATAAATGGGGTGTTTTTGACTTGCCATGTAACAGTGAGTAGATATGGCTTAAATAGTCATTCCTTGTAAAAAATCTGCAAAGTTGAAACCGAAGGGCTGTTTCATAAAATGTTCACTATATGGTCCAAGAAGCTTATTTGAAGAGGCTAGGTGTTTTGATAGGATTGTAAGCATTTTGTCTAACGTTTACAACCCCTTTAATGTGTCTTCTCATGGAAGCAATTTTCTGATTATCACAGGGTAAAGTGCTGTTCAAAGTGACCAAGTTGCTACACGAATGCAACGCCCTATGACACATTGGGTACAACAAACATTTTGTATCTTCAGAACTTTTATGAAAAACTCCATTCACTATCCTGAGAATTGCTACAAGAATGCAAAGATGAATGAAATTTTGTGCACCACAAACAATTATGGTTTCTGCATTATTTTATGATTATGAGCAAACTTCAGAAACCACAGAATTTGCTATGCTCAATCATAAACGCTAAATTTATTTATTGTTGTCTCTCGTTCTGTAGGTGACAGATAGCGGAGTCATTGAGCTCGCAAGGTGCTGCCCTCTACAGGAGCTCGTCGTGTCTGGTATCCACACCTTGACAGATAAGAGCGTCTTCGCCTTAGCTAACAGCTGTCCAGACTTGGAGTGCTTTTACGTCTCCGGTTGCAATAAAATAACTACAGCTGCTATCAATTACCTACAGGTAAGCTGAGGGTTCTCTGAGAATTCACTCGTTTTAACTAGGAAAAATTTAGAGTGCCTGACACTTTGATCCTTCCAGGATCTTCAGAGAGAAACTAAAATAGAAACAGAAGACATAAAGTCATTTTATTTAGTCATTTTTAAAGATGGTAGGTTGGAACGTTGAAACGTGCATACAGTAGAAAAATGGGTAACCATACCTAACGGTAAGCTTAGTGCACAGAAGAAATATGCGCAGTGAGGGAGAGGGTCAGTAAGGGATGAAAAGGCTGTAGGATATAAACAGAACAGAGGGAGATACCAAAAGAGGAAGGTTAATAGCCATGGAGGTTACCGAGTGGGTGCTCAAGGGGTGGGGGGGGAGGAGGGGGTCAGTAAGGAGACAAAAGTGGGATAGTTACTTGTCTGGTGTCTTTTATGTCTTCTAATATCTGGCTGCAGTCACAGATCAAGTCATGTGAAATCTTCCATTCTCATGTGTCATGAAATATTTGTAGGTAACCATAGGTAATGACAGTTGTACGTTTGTATACCTTTATACCTTCAACTATCATCACATACCTTGTTGAACCATAGTTTCTTCTATATCTTCATAGGGTTGCATTATTGGTAAATCATTCCCAATGATGTCAGTGATACCTTCAAATAGTGTCTAGGTAACTATATGTAATGGTAAGCTTAGAGGGTTGCATTTCCTAGTGCTACCTTCGCAAGGTCATTTGTGTAGGTAGCCGTAGGTAATGATAAGCTTAAAGATTAGCCTATTTCTCGACGGCTGTCATAATTCCCTCAGGTAGTAAAACCATCAGTAACGATACGTTCAGATGGTGTGTAGGTAACCGTAGGTAGCGATGAACTTAGGAGTGTTGCATATGCTGAACAGTTGTCAAGTAACCAGAGGTAAGCATTGAAATTGGCAAAACGTTGAATAATGAAGAACGACCGATTTGATTTAAAAAAAAATTGTATTCAAATTTTGTCTCTTGGTTATTTGTAGGATATGTGCAATGGAAGAGTCCACGTGGTCCATAATGTACCGAGCGCTGATCCAAATCTTCTCATGGCCAAGAACCTCGACACGGGAGAGTTTCTAAGGATGGACCAAGAAAGATATCAACAGTTAAACTAAGGACAATTTCCCAGAGAACTCTCTTCTGCGAATCCAACAACGAGACTGGAGCAAATTTGTAGTTTCCAAACGGAAACAAAAGCGAAACAGTATAAATTAATTCATCGTCACATTTTGTACAATTTACAGGTCACAATGGTTTTGATATAAACGATCAGAAAAGAAAGGTACTCTGTGCATCTAAAAAAAGAAATGGCTAAATTGTTTGCGCATCGCTAGAAAGTTATTCTGAAAGAAAAAAACATTTTGTACGATTTTTTGCCATCTCAAACATTTATACCAAACATTATGGAAGGTGATGAGGAATTTGAGGTCAAGGGTCAGCTTAGTTGACCTGTTGATAGTTTTTTTTAAACTTTTTATCATGCTCTCATACTGTTCTTGCCTTAGACAATTTAAGTAGACATTATAAGCTGATAGCTGCATTTTGCCTCGTTTGCCTAATATATTCTGGTTATTCTGTACATCAGCAAATGTTTAAGGCCACAACTAAGGATCTTCCATGGGGACTGGGTTACGACATTCCAAACTTTCCAACCTCCCTGTCCCCCCCCCCCCTGCCCCCTTAGAATATCTGCAAGAGTTGTAGCTTGGAAAATTGACTTGTAGATATAACTGGATTGGATTATGATAAAAGGAAAATAAAGCTTCTGAACAACATCGACCATGATGAGATCACAGACTACCCACTGTGGTCCACTTCTTGGTGTTAGGGCGGGATTAGTCAGTCAAATGAAGTTACATTCAATGATGGTTTATGGACAAAATATTATAAAGTATTTCTCTCATGTTTTTAAACCTTTCAGTGTTCAGTATTGTATTATTCATTAGCCTACATAGTTGCTAATGACATGAAGCCTCTCTCCACCCACCTCTCTCTCTCTCTCCACACTGTAGCTGTTAATTTATGTCTTTTTTATGTCTTTTTTGTACTTAGGGCCTCCTAGGGCATTAATTCGACCTGGGTGAACAAAACCTTTTTCATCATACATTTGCATGATTAAAGTATAAAGTACGAATTACAGGTTGTTGAATTTATGGAGGTAAAATGTTAGGGATGGCATAGTTATGTGTAAGAAGAGAGGGAGGAGTTACAGACTATTTCTGTATGTTGAGTAGCTTTGAACAGGTCAAATTCGACCAATTATTTTACTCTCCTTATTAGTATTATTTAAATGAATAAATATAAATGTAATTTCCGCAGGAAAAAAGATCCCCACTACCCGCCGGCTTTTTGTATAACTTCCAACTTTTTGTATAACTTCCAGCTTTTTGTATAACTTCCTTCACTGCATAATTATGAAGTACCCCACGCACCCCCCCCCCCCCCCCCCGTACTGAACTATGAGAAGTAAATTGATGCCCATGTTCCTGAACTTGAATCATTCAGTATGTATAAAAACTTGTCCGAATTTTATTGTAGGCCTCATCACATACACAGGACAGGACTGATTAAGTATCATTATGGCATCAAATATACCACAAAAAACCCTCATGTATTTATGAAAGATTGATTTGATAGTCTGCTTATCTTTTTCACCTGTCGCGAGTTACTGGTATTCAAGTTTAAATCGGTTGAATCAGTAGTAAAACTACGTGGGTTGATATTTTTACACAACTGTTCAGTATAGAAAACAATGGTTTGTATAGGACTCCGTAGAATTTAAAAATCTCTCCAAATCTCCCCAAATGCGTTGTTTTTGTGTAACTTTCAGTTTGAAGTATAATAATAAGACCATTAGCCACTACAATGAAACAAATTTTGAGAGATACCTATTTTCGTGAAGACGAACGATAGCCCAGAAATTCAGCAACATAAAGTGTGGAAGGCCTAACTTCAAAATTAGTGTTAATTTATAACATTAGGTTCACTAAACGCCCAGTGTCATAACTTTTGACAGGTTTCTGTCGGGCAACGGACCTCTTCGGAAATTGGAAAATCGTATTATTTTCACTTTTAGACCTTAAAATTTGTCGCAAACGATCTTAAATTATCTTTTCGACATTCTAATGGAATGATTGCCAACGAAATTTTGGCCGAATATTTTGTGAAACTATTAACTGACGAATTTTGTGCTAAAAATGAACATACAAAATAAATGTTCGGATTACTTCCATACTTTGAGAGAAAAAAAATATATATTTCTCGGGGACGATTAATTTCGAGCCAACAAATAATTGACAAAACGCGGGTTATCTTTAGAAAGGGGGCATATCGGTATATACAGACGTAAACTTTTGCGCACTTCTTACCCGTATTTTTTTTATAAAAACAAGGATTTTCGTTACTATTTTGAAAGTCAGTCACCCCATAGAAATCAGCAGTGGCCTACGGAGGCAAAAGCATGCCATCGTTACTATGAAATGTTATTAGCCTCCTCGCATCATATACTACATAAACAAATCCAGAAGTATGATATGCAGCTTTGCTTTGGTAGGATGTTCGTTGCTTCGTAGTTGATAACAAAATAACGTCGTTGTTACTTGAAGTAAATAAGCATATGATGACGTCATGATGATGTAACAATTACTGTCTGAATTATATATATATTTGAATGCTATATTATTTACATGATTATATTATATATTTTGTCCCTTGCCGAGGGCAGAAGGAATCTTTGCGGTGGTGAATATGTGATCACACAATTTATTGTGTGCCATAATTCAATCCAAAATGCTAGATGTATGATATAAATAACAGGCATAACATTGCAGGTTAAGCCTACTCCTTTTCAAAACATGAAAAAAAAAAGTTTGATATCTAATTGTGTACCACTGACAGAACAAGCTATGAAGCTTCAATATTTTCATATCAATAGTTGTCTGTATCATTATGTCTATTTTTATTGCTCAAACAGATGCAATCATTTAGCAGCATCTTGTGTTTTAAATGTTCTCCAACAGGGTGCTCGTATTTTTACAGTGTTATCCTCGACAGGGAGTTTTTTTTTATGTCTTTTCTACTCGATAATCTCAATTTGTTTTGCTGCAAATATATAATATTTCTATGCCCTTGAAGATGGATTCGTATATGATTCATAAATTTTATTCTTCTAATTAAGATTAATCCTTAAAAGTCCCTTGAAATACATAGTTCATTGTTTTTTATGTGTGTGTGTGGGGGGGGGGGGGGGTTTGAAATGTTCACAAGATGTACAGAACTGTATTATTTATACTGATGCTAAGAATGACTTGCGAAATTATAAGCCAGTGTCTTAATTTCCTTAAATAGTCTACGGTAGTTGATCGTCTGTACTATGCTTTTGCCTACGGATAGGATCATTTTGCTTCCAGATGGCAGGTATAGTTCAAGGTAGTTAGTTAACTTGGTAGGTATTACTTGGTAGTTAACAGATAACTGGTAGTTAACAGGTAGTTTAACTAACAGGTAGTTGATTTGGAATTGAGAAAAGTCCTGTCAAACTGGTTTAGCACGAAAATACTCTACGTTATGTTCAAATATCTGGTAGCCCTGCAGTATTAAGAAAATCACTTTCAAAGTTGATGCTTTTACTAAGTAAGGGAGTGGTTTGGTTTTGATTTTCTGCTCTTTTCCTCCTTCCATTCTGAGTTTGGTTTGTGAAGTAGCTCAATATACAGATAAGTCCGAAGTAACCTTGAACGATACATAAACAGTCAATCAGGGAAATGATATCTGCTTCAGAAGTGATAATCATGTGTTGGATGATCTTAAAACACACCTCAAGTGATCCCTGGCAGTTGTCACTACAGTAGTTGAGTCTCAAGGGGGTAAACAGGCTGTCTGAAAAGTTGCCTTCTTCTGTGTAGTATATATATATATATATATATATATATATATATATATATATATATATATATATATATATATATATATATAGATCTATATAGGTCTATATAGATCTATATAGATCTATATAGATCTATATATATATATATACATATATATACATATATATATATATATATATATATATATATATATATATATATATATATATATATATATATATACATATATATATATATATACTAGATGGCTTTGGTTCTGAAAATATTTAAGTGTATTGAAGGGGTAGGTTGGTGGCAGAGCTGACTTGCTAGCTCAAAAAAGGTAAAAGGTAGTGACCATTTGCTCATACATATTGAACATCTATGGGTCCATATTTCACATAAAAGGAAGACTGTTCTTTCTGGATTTCATCCATTTGTGGCCATGAAATGTACTGTAAAAACGTAACTGAATAGGTTGATGTCCAAAGAGTGAGTTAGTACACTTTATGTGGTCTAGGGAGTTTGAAATGTCTGATCGTTTCTGGTTATCACTTAATTGCTTGAAAATATGTTAACTCACTAGACTCTAGTGTTACTCTAATGTTAGACTCTAATGTTAACTCACTAGACTCGCTAGACTCTATCAGTTAGATAGCCAAGTGGGATTTTGTGCAAATTATACGGCAAGGAATCACTATTCTTTGCCCCCTGTCTAGAGAATGCTAAAACTCCTCTCTTTGAGTGGTTTGATATAGATGCAATATTTTGTTGGCACTAAGTGGACATATTGTGGTTATTTTTTTTACTTGTAAGCTGCAAAACAAGATGTGAAAAATCAGCAGCAAGTTTTTTTTTATTTTACTTGTGCTTTCACTGGAAGAATAAAAAGGAAGAGTATGAGTTGAAATTGAACCAGGGACCTTGTGATGCCTATTTTTTTAATCTACCACTATAGACCTTAAGGTGAGATGCTACAGTAAGATGCATTTCAAATATTTAAAGATCCAGTTGTTGGGACTGTTTAATAAAATATTTTCTCCTCCACTGTACCTTGTCAGGCATATAGGAGACCTCTCCACTGAACCTTGTCAGGGAGAGGGGTAGTGGCCAACTCCCTTCACCCGCTTGGGAACCTTGTCAGGGGGAGGGGTGCCAGCGAACTCCTTTTACAGAATTCACTCACTCACCCATCCAGGGCTTGAACCGAGCTGCTCAGTATCATCGCAGACGGAACTACCCATTACACCATTTTGGTTCCCAATGAAATAACCTTCGTTTCTTACCTTTATACTTCCACCTGCTCCAAAGAACAGAAAAGTAAAAGGTTCTGGTTGGGTCTTGAACTCATGACAGTGTGTTGTCTGTCTCTCTCAGTCCAGAGCACTAACCACTGCGCCACAGCAACTGTTGAGAAATAATGTTCGTTTCTAATATTTCAACATCAGAATGGAAAGAGGAAATTGCAAAAGATCAAAATGCTGTCTCTGGGGCTTGAACTCATGACAGTGTGTTTGTCTGTCTCTCAGTCCAGAGCACTAACCACTGCACCACAGCAACTGTTGAGAAATAATGTTCGTTTCTAATATTTCAACATCAAAATGGAAAGAGGAAATTGCAAAAGATCAAAATGCTGTCTCTGGGGCTTGAACTCATGACAGTGTGTTGTCTGTCTCTCTCAGTCCAGAGCACTAACCACTGCGCCACAGCAACTGATGAGAAATAACGCTCGTTTCTGATGAAGGAAATTGCAAAAGTAATCATTAAGAACAACATAGCAAAGATAATTTACGATCGGTTTTTTGGCGCAAATAGAAATGTTATGGACAAAAAGCCTTTCTCGGTCAAATAATTACACGAAATTGGTGTATAACAAAGACAAGAGTGTCTTCTACTTCACGTCTAATTTTAGTGTCGATGGGTGTTTCAGAGAACCCAAGAGAGGGGCTGAAAAGAGGGGGTTTTCCAAATTGTGCACTTATAAAGAACACTTATTTCTATCTTGTACTTTGGGACCACGTATCTCCCGAACGGAAGCAGATATGGACCTGGGAGTTGCAGATTTGGGCTCCTGAGCATCGATTACTCCCTGTTACGTCTTTTGGACTAAATCTATTTTGGGTCAATTTTTGGCAATTTTTATTTGCGCCAAATATAGGTTTTTTGTCTGAAAAGTTAAAAAAGTACCTCTTTTTGGTACCCAATTCCAAAATAAACTTCAGATTCGTAATCAGCGTGTCGCGAACTACCAGAAAAGATACACATTTATCGACTTTGCGACAACAATTTTTTTCACCTCAAACTTGAAAAAGTAAGACCGAAAAACTTTTACGACGAACAAAGGTTTAAAATCCTTTGTTGTCCCTCAAAGTTTTTCGCTTTTCTATTGTTCCTCTGAAATTGCAAACAAAGCGAAAAAAGCCTTTCCCGATCAGATAATTACACGAAATTGGTGTATAAGAAAGACAAGGGTGTCTTCTACTCCACGTCTAATTTTAATGTCGATGGGGGTTTCAGAGAGGTCAAGAGAGGGGCTGAAAAGAGGGGGTTTTCCAAATTTTGCACTTATAAAGAACACGTATTTCTATCTTGTACTTTGGAACCACGTATCTCCCGAACGGAAGCAGATATGGACCTGGGAGTTGCAGATTTGGGCTCCTGAGCATCGATTACTACCTGTTACGTCTTTTGGGCTAAATCTATTTTGGGTCAATTTTTGGCAATTTTTATTTGCGCCAAATATAGGTTTTTTGTCTGAAAAGTTAAAAGAGTACCTCTTTTTGGTACCCAATTCCAAAATAAACTGCAGATTCGTAATCAGCGTGTCGCGAACTACCAGAAAAGATACACTTTTATCGACTTTGCGACAACAAGTTTTTTCACCTCAAACTTGAAAAAGTAAGACCGAAAAACTTTTACGACGAACAAAGGTTTAAAATCCTTTGTTGTCCCTCAAAGTTTTTCGCTTTTCTATTGTTCCTCTGAAATTGCAAACAAAGCGAAAAAAAAGCCTTTCCCGATCAGATAATTACACGAAATTGGTGTATAAGAAAGACAAGGGTGTCTTCTACTCCACGTCTAATTTTAATGTCGATGGGGGTTTCAGAGAGGTCAAGAGAGGGGCTGAAAAGAGGGGGTTTTCCAAATTTTGCACTTATAAAGAACACGTATTTCTATCTTGTACTTTGGAACCACGTATCTCCCGAACGGAAGCAGATATGGACCTGGGAGTTGCAGATTTGGGCTCCTGAGCATCGATTACTCCCTGTTACGTCTTTTGGGCTAAATCTATTTTGGGTCAATTTTTGGCAATTTTTATTTGCGCCAAAAATAGGTGTTTTTGTCTGAAAAGTTAAAAAAGTACCTCTTTTTGGTACCCAATTCCAAAATAAACTTCAGATTCGTAATCAGCGTATCGCGAACTACCAGAAAAGATACACATTTATCGATTTTGCGACAACAATTTTTTTCACCTCAAACTTGAAAAAGTAAGACCGAAAAACTTTTACGACGAACAAAGGTTTAAAATCCTTTGTTGTCCCTCAAAGTTTTTCGCTTTTCTATTGTTCCTCTGAAAAGTTGCAAACTGAGCGAAATAAAAGGGCGCTCGACGCATCTTGCCAGTGATACGTGATTTCAAAGCAGTCAAATCAAACCTTTGTTTTCCGGTTTTGTGTTGTTCCTCGGAAGTTGTATGCTAAGCGACAGAAATGTTCAATGTTTTAATATTAATTTTTCTTCAAGACAAAGATTTTGTCTGACTCTCTCTATTCCAGAGCTCTGATCACTCTTTTAACTGTTGAGAATTATGCTTCTTTCTAACATTTAAAGCTCAGAATGGAAGGAGGAAAAAGAGCAGAAAATGCAAAAGCTTTCTCTAGCAGGGACTTGAACTCAAGACAAGGGGTTTGTCTGACTCTCTCTATTCCAGAGCTCTGACCACTCTTTTAACTGTTGAGAATTATGCTTGTTTCTAACATTTAAAGCTCAGAATGGAAGGAGGAAAAAGAGCAGAAAATGCAAAAGCTTTCTCTGGCAGGGACTTGAACTCAAGACAAGGGGTTTGTCTGACTCTCTCTATTCCAGAGCTCTGACCACTCTTTTAACTGTTGAGAATTATGCTTGTTTCTAACATTTAAAGCTCAGAATGGAAGGAGGAAAAAGAGCAAAAAATCAAAATGCTTTACCTGGCAGGGATTTGAACTCAAGACAAGGGGTTTGTCTAACTCTCTCTATTCCAGAGCTCTGACCACTCTTTTAACTGTTGGGAATTAAGCTTGTTTCTAACATTTAAAGCTCAGAATGGAAGGAGGAAAAAGAGCAGAAAATCAAAATGCTGTATCTGGCAGGGATTTGAACTCAAGACACCTTATAGATCAAGACTCAGAAACCGAATGACTAAGACTGTTGCGTCATATATCAGGAGTCCCTTCGAATGGGAAGAGATACAACAAATGTTTATAGGGTTCACCAAACAAATTGATGAGGGACGGTTTTTATGGGTACTTTGGAAAACCCCAGGTATTCCAACTAATTTTCTTTCTGGCAAACACTTTCATTATTGAGCTGTGATGCCAGAACTGTATTGATGGAAAGTGCTTAAAAGTCTGAAATAGTACCAACACCAAAGTGTGAGAGAAGAAAAGAGCAGTTTAGAAAATTTTTACAAGTCTTTTTGCTTACTTTTTTTTTTTAATTCAATATTCTCTTATAATGACAAAAAGACATATCAATGTTGATTTGATAATTAACTTTTTTCTTGTAGCAACAACAAGCTGTAAGGAAAGGAGTTAGTCCCAAAACTTTTATACGTGTCAATTTAAAAAACGAGACGACTTGCAATCTTATAAGCATTTCACCTCTCATGGGACTCCTGAAATTACGGTACCATTTTCATAAGTGTGTATTTCGGCCACCAAAATATTACACTTATACTTTTTTTTTTATATCCATACCAATTAGTATTAAGTTTCTTAAATAGAGGTATACTGCAGTGTATAGTATTAAACCAGGTCAGGACTTTCAGATACACCATTGGCTTATGCAGTTACGCATTGTAGTAACGTTAACAAGTTATGTAAACTCCAGTCAAATTAGAACTGGAGTGGACAAGTTCATATCATGACAGCAGCGATAATTAATTCCTACCATCTATGGACATATGAAAACTTAAAATGAAAAATATTAATTGAATATTGTTAACTTGTCCTTAATTCACCCACAGGTATTTCAATAGCCTAAGATAAACCAATTGATCTTAAAGTTCAGTCATTTTTTCCTGGACTTGAAAATGCTCTCTTATTTTTTTTTTAAAACAATACATAGTGTTTCAATAACCGCAACATTTTTTATTTTAAATACAAGGCTCTTGTCTGCTTGCGGATTAAAATCTGATTGGTTTGAGGCTTCAGTTGAACTTCAAACCACCTTTTTGACTGTCAGGTGACTGCAACTGCAACTGCGAGTTAACTCCTATAGGAACTTTAAGCAGCAATGAAAAGTGATACTTTTGTGTGTCTTTATTATTATTTTTTATGTCTTTATTAATTATAACCCAGTATTGTCTAGTAGTTCGAGCTTGACAGAAAGAGGTTATTAAATAACCAGTAATTAATAGACATTGATATAATTTGACTTACTGATTAGCCTCATTAATTAATGGGTTCCTTTGTTAGTGAAGCAACCAAATATGTTCAATATAACCATTCAGTAATTATTGATTATAGACCAAACACATGTTCTAAAGTACAAGAAGGGCATTAACAAGGAAATCATGTGTGTGTAGGTGGGGGGGGGGGGGGTTTGGGGAGGGGTGGAAAGAAAAGAAGCTGACAGCAAAGTCAACGGCTCAAGGCATTTATGTTTTCTTTGATATGATCCCAGTTAATTCTGAAACCAACAGATTGAACAGTTCAGAGGAAAGCATAGCTCTATCATAAACAAACACTTCCTGATTAATAACATTTCACTTTTATCTGTGCTGTGTCATCATGTTCCTAAAACACTTCAGAACACATCTCTTTACTAGAATTTAAAGGAAATTGCAAACATTTGGTGGAGGGGGGTCAGAGGAGCTTATATTTCAATATAAAACTAAGTGAGTGCTGGTGGTTTCACCCTAAATCTGTTATTAGTCTGCAAGGCAGGGATGATGATGATGATGACGATGATGACATAGAAAGGAGAAAAGATAATACAAATCGGTCGGTGGTGAAACAAGGCAAGACCTTTCTCACGAATCAGGGAATATGCTCTGAGTACTGCTACAGAAATAATACCACTTTGCAGAGTCAGTTAACTTAGGTTTATAGTCTGTATGACTGGTATAGCAAGGTTACCACCCTGTCTAATTCCATTTCAACCATTAAAGGTAACATTTACGGCCATATATGAAGCCATGCTTCTTATTACACAATCTCTGTCCATGATGAGGTGTCATAACCAGTGGTGAAGCAAGGAGCAGCCTGGCCCATGTGCATTGATAGAATCGGGGTCCCCCGTAAGGAAACTCACAAACCATGATTGGCCTTGGGTGAGAGTTTTTTTTTTTTGGTACCTTTAAACACCCAGATATGGCACTCTCTCAGGCTTTCTCTGTTGAGGGCAGGGTTTTGATTGAATTCCCCCGTCTTTAGGGGGGGGGGAAGGGGGTGGATAATGACTTGTAAGGCGAGGGCTCCTGGACTTTGCAACAGCCTAGGTAAAGCCACGTTTTACATCCCCCCTCTTATAATTAATAGCAAAAGTTATCAAGCAAATATAGCAGAATATATCAAATTCATTATGGTCAAGCTACATTCCAAATGGTACAGACTCTACTCGACAAATTTTATGAGAAATATTATCTATGTTTGGAGCATGCTTTAGACAAAGGCTAGGTAAACTACGGTTAACAAATTAATTCACACAGGTACTTTGACAGCACCCTTACCCCTCCCTCACCCCTAAATGCAATACATGGGGGGTTAATACTGATATTTTTCCCCTCAGAGGTCAGTCATGTCACATTATTGTCAACCAATTAGAGCCAATTAATAAAGAGTGATCCATTTGTTTCATGTCAGCTCTTAAAACCGAGTAAGAATTCTAGCAAAGTGTAGACATAAATGGTTTAATGGAGCTTCGGCCTTATTACCCAAATGGGTTATCACCAATACAAGGTTCAGAAAGCTACAAAATATTTGATTTAGAGACAAACTGATAAATGCCACAGTCTTCCTGCCACATTAGACCACTCTTTCTATCGGCGGATAAAAAACAATTTCCCACGTGTATACAGGCTACATAAGACACCAAGATTTTATGAAAGTGAAATTTTGTGTTTGTTTCCCCTGCTACAATAGTTAAAGTATGGCAAAAGTTATACGATGGGATAAAAACAGTGTCACCTCAATTTATGGTCTCAAAACAGCAAGGTAATTTACAGAAGAGGAGGCATGACCTAAGCCCCATCAGATGTCCCCCTCCCCAACAAACATTATACTTCATTCTCCATTCCCCCTCCTCCCCCAACACATACCCACCCAATCCTTAGGTGCAAAGGTCATTGCATCAAGGGAAGGGTAGAAACAAAAAGGTGATCGCTTAGTTGTTATTTCATCATACTGCTGGGCAGTCGTGGAGAAGAAGGGAAACTAGGAAACATTCTCTTCTACAGACAGGGACACCTTGGATTCAATGTCGGGTCGATTGCAGGTCACCCATGTCAATAAAGACATCTTAACAAATTAGGGAGAAGAGGGGAAACAAAGCACTGTGCATAAGAGAATAATGGCATTTTTCTCGCCTCCTCTATCCGGCACCCTTAACCCCACCCCAACCCCCTTGTAACGAACCACTGGAGCAACACGACGCTGGATGTATAATGCAATAAGGATCTCTTCAGTTTGCTGATTTTTTCCTGTTCGAACAAGTTGAAATAACCTTCAGTTTGAAGGCCATAAGACTAGAAGTCTTCTCAAAGATTGGAGGGCAGTCAGTCATTTTTGACACGGCGCTATCGATTATAATTAAAAAGATTTCTCTGGGAGTTAATAGACAGTAAAGGGTGGGGTCCCCGTTGACCCCCCCTCCCCCAATCAAATATGACTAAATTACAAGAATAATAATAACCTAACAGACACGATGCAAGGATGTATATATAATCACCTTCAAGAATACAAATAAATATGGTTCCTCTTTAACAAAGTAGCTTTTTTTCCAACAGGTCAATAATTTTACTAAATCTATTCAGTATGACCTGAGACAAGATTGTAATTTATTAGGCCAAAGACCCACTCCAAGTTTTTTTTTCTTTTTTTTTCAAGCCAAGAGAAGATTCACGACCTAGTTATCAATCTATTTCATTCGTTTTCTCAACCGATTCTTCAACTGGCCAATATTTTATAATCACATGTAAAAAGAAAAATTTAGAAACTTTCAAAATGAGTGACTTTGTAAATGCATTACTAGAGACTTGACTAATTGAGCCATGTGAACTACACTGTATACACAATTTATGAGATTGAATAGCGAGAGCGAGCGAAATTGCTTATAAAACCAACTACGAAAAGCTGCATGAGTATGATTTCTTTGACAGTGGGAAGGAAGCTGAGGTAGCTACACAGACTTTCTATTTTAGAAAAAAAGTCAGCACCTAGGTAAGTTTCATTTGCTTTAAGTCTTGTCTCCATACACAATAATTCACCACTCCTAGTCCACAATAATTTGCCACTCCTAGTCCATAATTACTCACCACTCTAGTCCACATACCATCCAGTTTTCAGCCTTCTCTTAACCAAGTAACAAACCATCTGTACTGTACTAACCCAATGAAGTACCTCTATCTAAGCAAGGTGCCGGTATAAAATGATTCACTGATACAGATAGCAATCACAACGTTTGTCTGGGATCCCCTGTGTGCCAATTAAGCTACACTCGCATACATGTACTCTGAAGGTGAAATTACGTAGCAGCCCTAAGGTAATAAAAACATGTCTACATGTGATATACGTTAATCTTCCAGATAAAAATAGAAAACTGACTATTCTCCCTTCTGTGTTGTGATGTGATAACAATTGCCCACCTGTTGTTACATAATGTAGCATAGTACTCAATATATCTTATGTTCAAGTCTTTGTGTATCGGCAAACATGTTGCTATGACAACAAGCTTCCTAAAAAAGTTCAGCCGTTAGTTTGCATACCACAGATGAAATTTAAAATAAAATGGGGTTTACCTTCCTTTTTCATATTGACTGCCTGTTGTCTCTTTCGGAGAAATTGGCTTATAGAGAGAAATATGAAATGATTTTATATCTACGCAGACTTCAAAGTTTGGCTTTCCTATCCTACCAGCATTCTGTCTGGTTGAGTCAGTGACATGATGCATTGTTCCATTCTACTACAAATGTTCTAACCCATCAACAAGTACAACTTTCTCACTACAACATTTTCCATGATCGCCAATATAATAATCATGTACCTTCAGCATGCTACCAAGTTTTTACAGAGTCGGTGGTGTCAATAATGTCTAGTTAGTTTTAATGATATCTGCAAGCACTAATTATGTCAACAGAACCAAATGCATATCTAGGTAATAGGCTAAAGCAGATATATAATGCAAGATCTAGTGCCCTTTTAAGCAAAAAGGCATCTATAGGGGGCGAGGGGGGGATATCAATATTAGATATTTAAGAGTACATGTCATCAATATTTATGTTTTTGTTACTTTCGATGAGAGCATTAATTGTCCTCAGTAGTTCACATTCCTTGTGTCCATAACTCTGGCTTACATTAGAAAATGCATGAGATTACCCCCTATCTCAATTGCACTTCAAAAAAAAAGAAGGAAAAAAAGGGGGCAACATAATATTGCAAAATGAAGGAGGGTCCGTAAACATTCAACAACTTTTCTTACCTATTTGAGTTTTCATTCTCCCACAGAATATCACTTCACTATGTACATTCATAGAAAATGTCACAAAAGACATATATGCTGCTGGGATGCACACACTAACAGAAGATGGACAGACAGACAGACAGACTACACCATGAGAAGGTCAAAGGTTAAATTTCACACCACACTCTCTCTCCCCCTCTCTCTCTCTCTTCAACCTGTGCTATGCAAATTCTTCTCTGTCTCTCAAATTTAAAGATTCTAATCTCAAAACTGTATCGGCCATTTCCACCGGCCTCTCTTCCGTTTCTTCGCCCATCACGGCGGCGTCCTCTATTGACGGCGCCTCCGACTCTGTATCTGATTCGTTCAGCGTCGATAGTATCAAATCTTGCACAAAGAAGCTGCGATTGGCGTTTTCAACTTCTGCGGATTGTAGTTCTGTTTCTGAAAATGACGGCTCATGTATCCTGCAGAGATGAGTAAGTCAGTGCAATCGTTTAATGTAAATTTCATGTTCCAAGTGAAGCGACTGACGAGAATACTGCAAAAGTTTCCTACGCCTTTATATTCAGGTTGCTTAACAAATCTCATCAAAATTATGAAACTTTGGGAGACTTGCTTTCAGTGGTAATCGATATACTGTGATGCCCATACTTTCTGATACTAATAGTATGTCCTGTTAGTGAAGTGAGTCACAAAGCCCCCCCCCCCCCTATTTTATAAAGAATGCAACACCTGTAAAAGTTATTTTTGGAATTCATAAAAAAAAGAGAATAATATCATACACAAAGTATTAGCAACACATTGACTTGACTTCACACCAGATATCAGTCTAGTTTTAGTGTGTGACCACTCAGTCAGGATTATGGCAGAAAAGTACAATTTAAGTTTGTGCACACATCAATCCATGGGCACTTTTTATAGAGATCAAGCAGATAATCCACACTACTTGTGATTAACATGGTACCAGCCTCATCCCTTTTTCCCCCATCACCCCAAACCTCCCCCCTCCCTAACTCTCATCGTTTTTCAGGGTAATGATGACTCACCTAGCTAGTAAGAACTGTGATTCTCTATGACTTGAAGAGGATGCTGAAAGTGATGATTCTACGACAGCGCTATATGATAGTGATGACCCTTGACCTGGGTTCATATTTCCGGTTAGGTTGCCTTGCCTTCTAGGGGCAGGTACTGCTAGCCTCTCCACTAGATTCCTTGTGCTACCCTGGAGAGTAAATTAAAAATGATAATCGGTATCGAGCTTCGTTTTCACAGAGTTCCTCCGACTAGGCGACCTTATATGCATTTCCAGCAGATCGTAATCCTTTTTTTTCCCCGTGCAGAGTAAAGACTGTCATGGAATATATCACAGTTGGTTCTTCAATTTCAGTAATGGAAGTCAAACAAAGGTGTTCTGAGGTAAATACCAACAGGCAATACCACTAAGATTAGGTCAAGCAGACATTTCCTTCTTTTGCCTCCTCTGCTGCCCACTCCACCCCTCCCCCCCCCCCACACACACACACACTTCCCATCTCCCTCTTTTTAAGATGTTGTTACCAGCAAAAACTTTAAAAACAAATTCTGAACCCACA
Organism: Apostichopus japonicus; assembly: GCF_037975245.1. NCBI lineage: Eukaryota > Metazoa > Echinodermata > Holothuroidea > Aspidochirotida > Stichopodidae > Apostichopus > Apostichopus japonicus. Next base: position 6,305,874 of record NC_092565.1, read on the forward strand.
AAAATAGAACCACCACATCTGTCTTTAAAACATATGAAAACTGTGAGGAGCAAAGTAAAACCTTCATATACTAACATGGCCAGAACAGCATGATGTCAACAACCTAGGTTTACACCAGCTGGTAATATCATTAACTGGAAGAATCATTAACATCCTCTTAAGCAATGGCAGGAGGAGGATACCTTCCTGACAGCAGTTTTATCCCATTTTCTATCTGGTGCATTTCGACCCTGTATAACCCCTTTCAGTTCTACAAACAACAGTTCTACTAACAAAATATGTCCGCAAGGTTTAAAAGCGTATATAGTACAAAAGTCACCCCGTCGACAGGATGAGGTATGTGCCTAACATTCATGTAAGTTATACAAACAAGAATGTATGACCCAATGACACCCAATAACCCGACTTAAACGGCATCTGGAGCTTCCAGCAGTACCAAAATCCTAACAGTGAAAATGAAAGCAAGATGGCATGAAAGGAAATATTTCTGTCAATAAATATACTTATGGAAAACATTGTAGCCACTGAAAATCAAATGGGGGTGGGGGGGGGGGGTTCAACTTGGCATATGGTCTACATCCCAATGTCAATCAAATCATATGCAGTCCACACAGCCTCTGACAGTAAACAGCCCGTAAACAATCCGGGGTCCCAAGCCTTGTTAGGGTCACCAAGATATTTTGGGAGGGTTGCCAAAACATTGTGAAGAGGATAAAAAATTAATTTTGAGATGATAAACTTGTGACTTGCATCCTTGACAGAATACCCTCTATACTTTACCCCGTAAGGGTTCGAAGAAGTAAATCAATTTGCCATTGTGTGTGTCCGATCCTCTGATGTCACTCTACCACGATTTTTAATTTTAAATAATACCAGAGGAGAACCGAAGAAGACAAGAGGATCTTTACCTGACTATTCTGGGCTTGCTGGGCCTGTTGCTGTTGCCTCTCCAGTTGCAGCTGCATCAGCTGAAGTTGGTGGAGTTGACTCGCGGTCGCTGTGTTGCCACTGCCACTCCCCGCTGCTCTCCTCGCTCCAGAGAGTTGAGATAAAAGTTCTTTGAAAAAGTAGAAATTTTAAAACTTGCAATATTTGATAAGTCAATCCAGCAGGCATAGCATGCATTTGGAAGAAACAACAAGTGGCATAAAAAAAAAGGATTTGCCTGAATTAATGACGAGGTCGGTGGGCGTGGAGAGGGGCGAAGGAGTGTGCTTTTTTCATAAACGAAATAAACAAACACAGTGGATTATTTTTCCTGAGAAGTTATTCCACTCGGCAAGCTTCACCGCATACTATTCACTGCAACAACAAGCTCACTTTACACCATTACAAATCAGCCTCGCGACTTCTAGTAAGGTGTAGCTGTGCAAAGCTCAATATTTTCTGATTATTTTGTGAGTGATGACTATGGTAATCAATTCTACAACTCCCCATTCCACCCCCCTTCCCCACCCCCCCTCCCTGTAATGTTTCAAACTTAATTTTTAATTTCAGAGTCAGTTTTTAACCCCTGGCTGAAGATTGACAAGAAAAGCAATCCTTATCTTCTCTCACGAGCAATTTCTCTGCCCTTCCCCCCCCCCCCCCCCACAAATGAGAAAAATTAAGCTCCAATTGGCTACATGTGCTATGTCGTAGGGATTATCCTGTCGTCCGACAAACCACCAGAAACATGAAACAGTTTTGTAGTTTTCATTGGGGTGAAAGTAGACCGTTGTATTACTGCCAAAACAATACTAATATCTTGTAAAAACTAACCACCAAGTTTTGCAACTGCAGTACCACCTCTTCTAAAGACAATAAATGACACAATGAATTTAGAATAAATCAAAAAAAGGTCCAAGTTCTATGAATCTGTGAAGCAACTTCTTGACTTACTCAAGTTTCAGTCTTGTATATCAACACACATGAAGACCATGATATCCCTTTTTATGAAAAGAACTTTTCTTTTTAATTATTAATTTTTTATTTTTGGATAGATGACCATCCTTTAGTATCACTATAATCTGTAATCTGTATTTATGATGATGTTTGGGTGTCCTTCTCTATATAAAGCAACTATTAGCACTTTTGTTGACATTTCTCCCAAACTCACCAAGAACGGTTCAATGGAGCAAACAATACAGGCAGCTCCACACAATTTTCCACAAAGTGATTATTTTAATAACCAAGAGACTAGAGAATACAAACATCTGTGGTTCCCTCAGATATTTTCTCTTCATCGAAATCAATCGACTGACAAACATAGGTTGGAAAATGTTGGCAAACTTTTGACTTTTACGTAATTATTGAAATGGAAGCTGGATTAGCCTGGCAAATGATTGAGCACTGTTCTTGAATAAATTTTCTTTATTGAGTAACAAAACCACATAAATTATCAACTCAAAAGGCTGCTTTCATGATACAGCTTGATACATACTTTATTGATAAATGTAAGTACGACACCAGGAAACAATTGTTCTCCTCATGAAGTGAAACTGAAAGTGGATCTACACGCAACACAACAAAGCGAATGTAAATTATGAAAAACTGCTTGGCTGTTTCCATTTCAGAGGAAATATTCGTTATGCAAACATGCATCAAGCACATGTATGACTTGGCAATATGCAGACTGAATACTCATAGAATAATGACATTCTACTGCATAGGTAATATAGCACACAACCTACATAATTGCAAATCCTAATAGAGCAAAGTTTTTGATTTGAGATAACATGGATAATAAAAATACTTTTTTGATTTTAAGAACAAGTTGCTTTAAAAATGATTTCATTTCAAATGGATGATTTTTTCATCCTACATTTTTTTGTATTCTTTGGGGGATGGAAGTAAGGAAGGGAGGGGGGGCTCACCTGCTATTGGGTCCATGGCATCTCGACTATTTGGTGAGCTGGACATTGGACCACCGGAGGATAAACCGCTGCCTTGACCAAAGTGCATGTTCCTTCGGGAACGAGAGCCCAGCCCTCTGCCCGGGTGGAACATCCTTCTTAAATGTCTTGCGTTACCAGTCTCTTCTGAATCTCTAGGCATCCTGTGCTCTAACGTTAAATGTGCGATGAAATCGTCTGTCACGTGGTTTGGGTCCCCGCCCGGTGAGGCGGCACATATAGGACAAACCTAGGGCGGAGAGGAAACAACAAGAAGAGAGTGATTGGGAAGTGATCAAGTCTTCATGGTGAGAAAGTAGAAAACAACAAAGATATGCTTCACAGAAACAATGAGGACAGCTAACCTGCTGCATGTGGGCCACAGGGAGTTACAAAGAGAATGTACAGTGTGGGATAGGATATCTCTCTGCATGAGAGAGGAGTATGGCGACAATGCTCTTGTTGCATTATTGTTCATTTATAACTAGCCATTCAATCCAAACTGTAACATTACAGAGAATGATACCCAAGTTATCTAACTTTGATACAAATATATTTACAAATTCTCACTGTGTGAAACTTGTTTTAAACCTGCAACAAGTACGTCAGTAGCTACAGTTCCAAATTCAACATCAGGTTTGCCGACAATCTGCATGGCCTGCCAACCCGACAAGAGAGCCCCTGGCCCCCCCCCCAAAAGAAAAAAAGATTTGACCACCCCTTATCGTTAAATTCCCTCTTGTGAACAATCCCTACTTTTGCAAACTTCTCCAGGGATAAAAAATAATTCACTGTGTCTTTAACTAACTTTGTTTTTGTTTTTGCTGGAAATGTAACAGTATAGCGGTGGCTTTGTCTACGGTGATAAAGTTTAGATTCACAAATATTGAATTTTGACGCTCGTAATCAAGTTAGATTTGATGATCTCTCTTTAGTCAAAGGTTTGAGACTGAACTGCTCATTGATTAATTTACAACATTGATCACACCAAGGTCAATCACTACCAATGCAAATGTTACTTGTAGGCCAATGGTCCAGTCTGCTTTCCTTTTGAATTGGAAAAAAAGATCTAATCGATACTAGAAGAGTAACCAGGGAACTAATTTATCCGGGTATGGCATAGTCAAATGGGTAAATTGCTCTGCAAAGTGCAAACATTTGTGGGAAATTTTTACATAGGAACCACAGTACTTTAAAAGAGACAAAACAGAGCCTTCACAAACTGCTACATGAATACTACATGATATCGCCGAGTAAACTACTCACCACTTCTAAAGGTGATTCTGTGTGTTCGGCTTTAACATGATCTTGTAGTAATGCTTCTGTAAAACCCATTTTACCACAATATGGGCAAGTAAAAGATTGGGCTTGGTCTAGACTAATGGACTCTCCTCCGTAATAAAGATCTGTAAGGTTAAAAGAACACAAATTATATGCGTGCAACACAAACTCATGTACGTGACTTTAAAACTACTTCGGCTGTTCACACCGACAGAAGCTCATTAAAAAGTAATTTTTAAATATGGAAAATCGTCATTAATTAACAACCATGAAAATTGCCTGAAAATGGAACTACTCATGCAATTGTTTCCCCCATCTTAGAAACTAACTGTAAATCCCTGAGAACAAACATATTGCAAACTCTTCCTGTAAAGCATTGTTTGTTATTAATTGTTCAAATAAAAAAATACTACCATTCTATTCGACCATTCTACTAGCCTTCTATCGAACTATAAATGTAAGACTTGAATCATTTTCCTTTTGCTGTGTCATACTGTACATCAAATATTATACCTTCACTCACATTGTGGGGCACTAAACATATTGTGGGGAAAAGTTTCCCTGGTATTTAGAGGACAAAATGATGGATGTCCAAAGGTGTGATATTCTTTGGACAGCACTTGAGGGCATTATTTATACAAACACCAGAGTGAACTGCCATTTTATATCCATATTTGGTGCCTTCATCAGCACAAGTACCAATGTCATTTTTTGAAACTCAATACGAAGGCCATAATGCTGAGTAGATATGATGTTACAGGCCAGTATCTGCATTTTAGGATAAAATGTAGCTACAATTTTCTACCTGTTAGAATTAAACTACACAAAAGTCTCTGGAATGGCTAATTTCAAACTAGGAAATGGGCTTTAGCACCCTCAAACATAAATGATCGAGTTTATGATAAGACTCACCAAAATCATTCCTCGTCAAAATGCACTGCATTGGGTGTTCGGATGTATGTGTAGTAGTAGTATTACCGTCCTCGTAACACTGAGCACAAAGGTCATAATCGTAACAAATCAAACACTTGTATCTCCTTCCACGAAAGTTCCCTTTGAGACAGGAATCACAACTTACTCCTGTGACAAAAGGAAAGAGATTATAAGAATAAAGAAAGATTCTCCAAATAAGGAAAGTAAGTTTTATATCAATCACTTAGTAATATACTACAAGTTGGCAAAGGGCAATGTGTACATTCCAATTCAATTGAACATGGTTAAGTGAATTCAAATGAGTAACGTAGAAAGACTAAAGGAAGACTGGTTTATTAAATCCTTTACGGCAAAATTTTCTGATACAAAACAATTTCCAAATATAACATACATTATGACAGAGCAATACATTTGCCAATATTGACAATTTTAGAATGCAAACATATGTCTGCTGTGCAACTCATACTGATAGATGCAGTGAATCTTAGTAACTGGCAAACACTTTATATAACTTAAAAGATCTGCTTTGTTGGCCCCAATTACAGCACCCTATAGCTAGGAAAGCTTTGTGCTGACATAATCATCCTACCACGGACATAAATCCACCTCAGGCTCTAAGACTAGCCTGCATAGCTTATTAACACCATTAGGCTCTTTGTGTAAACACTGTGTGAAAATATGTTCATGTCTACAGTGTAGTTAATCATACAGCGTTCACGCAAAGACCCTCATACAAGAAAAAATATGTGGCACGCGTTGCAGACTAATTGGTAAAAAGAGGTCATTTTACAACCAAGGCAGGTTGATTACGCGATTTCGTTACATTTTTCCATGATAGCGTGCTTTAGTTGGGTTCTATACAGCCTTTAAGAAAACATTGAGAAATGCTCAGCAGTCCCCATTTCCCTGAATACTTTACTGACAGGGTTCATTAAATTTAAAGTGCAGTTTCTATGTATAGTGTATTGTTTATGTGCAGGATGCAGCTGCAACCAGGATTATGATGCAAATAATTTGCATTCAAATTTTAACTACCTGTGCATAGCGATGAACACAGGCAAAGCACTGTCAGAAGGTGTTATAGAGTTTGATTTGCCAAATCTGGACAATGTTATGAATTTTCTATTTGGTTTACTTAATCCTACAGCTTCGCATTTGCATCTCTGCACTGATCCAATTCCTCCGGAATGAGATGGTTGTAGCCTATACTTGTAAGAGTCTTGTGTTCAAACAGTCGAAGCAAGGAAGACTTGCCATAACTCTGCACATGAGTGAAAGTTTACTGTATAATTTAAATATGGTAAATAGGTGAAGTTATTAATGAGGGTGCTACAAAACAGAAAACATATGCTGCCTTCTTCCATTATGCACATTTGAACCATGTCCAGTGGTGTTGTTTAAGCCTAGGTAACATTTCATTATTCTAAGTGGTTAGAATTGAATTACACAGCAACTACAGTGTCTATAATCACTCAGTGCAGCTTGATATGCCTTACATTATAACTTAATAGGCACACATTATAGGAGTAGGACACAAAATGTTACCATAGGGCATAGGCCTATATTAACCACCATACAATCCAGAAATGCATAGCTTGGTCCCATAACATCTTAAATAACACTATTCATCCAGGGTAACTCTATACATAAATTCGATTAAGTAGGCTAGGCCTATATGCTATGTATGAAATTAATGTCATGCTATCCTAACTTTTACTTGTTAGTCGTATGTAGGCGAGGTAACGCAGTACTATAGTAGCAATAGTGCGGTTGACGATGTATGTCAAGAAAAAGTTTCAGATGGGCTAGGCTATCCGTCAAATTTACACTGTGTGTACGATAGGCACATGGGGCCTAACCAGCTTCCGTCTAAACTCACCTTCATGCCGAGACATTCTCGGGATTTATTTACATTAAAACCACACTCGAAACCATTCATTCGATATAATTATTGTATTTGATGTGAGAATGAAGATTTCATACTCCCTAAGAAAACCCTTTGCAAGAATACACCCCTTAACAGACGGTACTATGACATGAAAATTATCGGCAGTACTACAATTACATAGGTGGCCAGACGAATATGACGATATTTTGACATCAAGAAGTATCTGGATATAAAATAATTGTATTTGTATTATTAATATATTTATAATACAAAATACACATATTTAAATTGTTTTATATAAGTCGTTAACTCATGTGATATTATTCTACCCTAAATTTAAGCTAGACTATAATATCTTCAAATTAGTGAGTTATCAAAATCTGCCCGGTTTTCTCATACGGTAAAACACCTAAAATACATGACGTCAGATTTGGCAAAGTTTAGTACTTGACAAATGAAAAATGCAAGGAATGTACCTTTAGGAGGAAACGGAGGTGGATCACTGACGTGAAGAATCGCCCGTTCATAGCTTACAAGAAACGTTCGTGACTAACCTCGGGCCCGGTTTAGATTATGTCCGTTTAAGACAATATTCAGTCGAGACTGATGTAATCCACTAGCGGGAGCCTGTGTCGAGGAGCCCAGCTGAGTCCCAGGGCCAACAATTATTAGGATAAATGACAACATCGAGGCCGACTTTTATGTCAACCGACAAATATGGACCCCTTTTAAAAAATTCTTTATTTTTCCCCGATGGTAATATTATGCAATTAAATTACACCATTCTTTATCCGGCATTTCTTCGGCCACTGGATTTGGCAACCGGCCCCTCCGGTCCGGCCCATCCGCGATCTCGCCAGACCTGCTACCAAATATCATTGTAGTTTTATATATCTGTCATCGCGGAGGATTCAAGTACAAAAAATAAATATAAAAAATTTGATACATATTCAGCTGTTGGAAAACATGTTCTTATGGTGGTTAACTATGCCTGGAACTCAATAGTACTTAAAGTAAAGCTATAGTATCATAACTTAGCCTCGGTCACATAATAATCATATCAGTATTGTGATATTTTGAGTCATTCCTGGTTCAGCGCAGTACTGATGGGTTGCATGTTTAAGATGATGATTGGTAATTATTTTAGGAAGTGGTACGTGTAATTCGATGTCTTCAGCGCTTTTCGGCAGGATCATTCTCCGAGATAATCACGTCAGTTTCCTCATCATCAGCCCGCACACTTATTGGTACACATAATCCACTACAACTCCTTAGGCGCTTATTACTCTTTTCCAAGAAATTGTTACTGAAAGTCCAGGCTATTTCGTGCATGATATATTTAACAAGCAATAAAAACAACTGCTTGTTTGAGATCGTATCTCAGATAATATCTTTTTTTTCAAGTTCATTGTTGTTTTACTGCTGAGGCGCTGACAGTGGGCCTGTCTTTGTTAGAATATTAGTGCAACCACTTTGTTAATGAAAGTCTGATGTCAATGATGTAAAAGAACTACATGGTGATTTCCATCCATTGTAAACGGTCCAAGGCCAAAGCCATATATATATATATATATATATGGCTACGTGCAAGGGAAGCAAAAAGTGAGGGCGCTGTCATACACAAAGATTAGAGTTACTTTATACAGAAAAGATCGGAACCGTCGGAGCCACATATGTACTGCTCTGTAAATAACTCCAGGCGATAGGTACCTCTGAGCCTACTACCTACTACGAACAGTTTTTGAGCACAGAACTATTGAGGTGACTGGATATGATGGTGTTACCAGCTCTCCTCCACTCCCATCCCTCTCTCCACTTCTTCATAAACAGTACCAAGCAATTATTGTTTATTGTGCCATATTATATTCAGAATCTATATCAAACCGCCTGAGTGTTCTTCTAGCTGAGGAACAGAGCCGAAAAGTATCAGGAGATATCTTTTTTGATATGGTATCAACAAAATCTGTTTTGTTGGGGGAGGGGGGAGGGGGCTTTGATGTTGAAGAGCATGAATGGAAGTACAACTAGCTTTGGATGTGATCAACATTACGGGACAGTCCAAGGATGACTGAATGTATGAATAAACAATGCTCTTATTATCAGGGGTGAGTAAATTAAAAGTGCACCTTTGGTGGATAAACAAATTCTAATAAAATTGTATTCAATAGAATGACCATTGTTGAAACAACAATAGACAAAAATTAATTATTTAAAATTAATTAATGTTGAAACAACAACAGACAAAAATATAATTAAAAAATGCTGCACTTTTTCAAATACTGACAATTGTTATACAGGATGCACAGAGGATACGTTGCCACATGCTCCACTGGTCAGCCTGTGCTCTCTCTCTCTCCTTCCCCCCACCCCCTCCCCCTCATCCCGGCCCACCAACCCAAGATTGAACACTCTTCTACCATACCTGAGCTCAGTCAATGCCTTGACTATATATGTCTGAAATGTGTAGCAAATGTTGAAAAGTATAGGTCAACATATGGATTAGGTAATTCTGATTTGCATTTTGTATATATGATTACTCCCAACAACATGAAACAAATTGTACGCATGACAATTAATTAATTAAAATTCAATGAATTACTCATAAATTATTTTGACAGTCAGAACTTCTGGTAATGTTCTTTTGTAAACTTTTAGAAGGTTTTGCTTTAACATCAACTCAGAGCCAATGATTTTGATGGTAGCATTTTGATGGTCTTGAGGTGATCAATTGACAACCATAAAAGTTAAAAACACTGAGTTACATTTTTTCAAAAATATATTTCGTTACGTTTACAACCAAATTAAACTTGAAAGATTCATTAATATGTATCACTTCGTATACAAAACAGTTAGAAGGAAGACTTGCTACTTTTAAAAGATAAAAGAGCAAAACAACAGGAATATATTAAGTCTTGTGACCAGACCATTGAGTAAGCATTGTTTCCAAAACTTAGATAATGCTATTACTTTAATGAGCTTTGCAGCACAGAGATGTTGAAAAATGTAACCCCTTCATCAGGCATGAGAACAGGGTGTGGGTGTAGGGGAGGGGGAGGGGGCTACTGGTCTGGGATCATGGTCAATTAGGGGGTCAGGGTCAGAATGGGACTGGTGACAAAGTTTTCCAAAAGGCCCGACCTGGCTTCCAATGCCCCTGGCTGAAATGTAGTCCAGTTACTATCTTTCCACAGCCTGGTACAGCCCACCCCACCCCCTCCTCCTTCCAAGGATAAAGAATAGATAAAAGATGAGTGAAAAATAAATTTATCAAATGTTTAGCAAAATGGCTGGCTTTAAAATGCATGTTCTGCTAGAATAGGTGAACTGAACAACAAATATGCAATTCAAAATTTGTTGAATGATTTTGCACGCTGTCCAATTTGGCTAAAAGCATTTGGGGGGGGGGGGGTGATATTGCTTTAATGTGCTAGTGAGTCTGGATAAGTGTAAATATGAAACTTTTCCTGATTATTATGGAGAGAAATGTCTAATGTAAAATGTCTTATTTGGCTGGTCTTGAATGACATGCCAAAAAAGTTTAAAAAATGATTCTTTAGTGCGTAAGTAATATGATTATAAATGATAAAAACAAAGACAATACTTAAATGGATAAAATTGAGTTATAAATCATACATTAATAAGCCATTTCTACAACAAAGAAGGAAAAACATAAAAAGTTTCAACAATAACCAGAAATAAACAAATTAGGAAACACTGAAGGGGATGATCGAAATCATGAAATTGTTTCAATCAGTGTACACCCTGTTTGAATCATCGCATTACAATATTCTATTGGCAAAATTTCCACTGTTGTCACATTACACCTCATCCACCATTTATATGTACAGTTTACACTAAGAAACAATGGCGGCCACAGCCAGAGAAACATTATACCAGGTATCGACTCAAATGGACATACGATTCATAAAATTTCATGTTTAGGAGCTGACGGTAAGCCAAAATCTTCTCTGGCCTCACCTACTGAATATTTATCCAGCCTCCAGCCACACCAAAATGGCACATGATGTGTGAAAGCTTGTGGGAAAACCCCTACGGGACACAGAGGTCATGATGTTAATACTTACAGATGTAGACAATACGTAAGTACAATGGCTGGCGAATATGTGCAAAAATGTCTGCAATTATGAATGGAAGCCAGTACAGTACATATGTAAGTAATATTTTTCACAACGTGTAGTAGCTGTAGGATTCCCTTAAGATTGAACCCTGATAGTTTTGATTTTCTTTAAGTCATTTTTACTAGAAATGCTAAATATATATATATATATATGTATGTATGTTTATATATATATATATATATATATATATATATATATATATATAAACATATATATATGTATATATATATATATGTATATATATATATATATATATATATATGTATGTATATATGTATATATATAAATATATATACATAAACATATACGCCTGGGTCAGAGGTCATGTACAATGGAAGATGGTGCACTGAGTTGCAGACTGAACGGCCACCCTATTCATGGTAGAACCTGAGTAACTGTTTTAGTAAGCACACCTCCTTTCAAGTAGCTTCATATATATGTTACACACCACGGCTTGGTTTTCTTTTACATAAAAAACTAAAGTGTGACAAATCAAGACAAAAATCACAGATTAGCCTTCAGCATAAAATATTGCTCCAAAGCCACAAATGATCATTTGTCAAAAAAAAAAAAACATACTAACAATAATTCAAATATGTTTAAACAACAAATACATTTTTTTAGAGATGTTTATGAAGGAATATCATTTAGACATGCCACTGTTGGCAAGCATTTTTTTACAGAGATATCATTAAACAAAAAAATTCTTAATAAATGAAAAGTGAAGAAACAGATTTTCCTTCCAAATCATGGTAGACAATTTCTATGCTTTTGTAACATTGATCATGTTATTTTCAAAACTTAATTTTTTTTATTATATGTAACATAGGATGTGTTTACCCTTGGAAGAGAATGAGGACATTGACTGTATAAAAATGAAACATAGTTATGTATTAAAATCTGCAGGAAGGCTTTTCACTAAAATGGAACAAACCCTGAATTTTGCTAGTCCATTTGTTCAGGACCAGTCAAAATTTTGGTTATTTTAGTCTTTATTCTACCTAACAAAGAGCACATAAGGGGGATGGAGATGGAGGGTGGGAGGAAGGGTTCACAAGGCGACCTACTTTCACCGTGCAATTCAGGATGCCATCAGGATCCTAACAGCACTATTGGTAAACCCAGAAAAAGCTTTTGCTAGCATTTAAATACATCAATCAGTCCAAGAAATAGATATGATTGGAAAATAAAGACAAATATGTTAAAATATAATTTACAACAACAAAAAGAAGATAAATGCAATATGGATTACTATGACTACTGTAAAATTACACATACTAAGATAACCAGTTATTCACCAAATTAAACCAAGAGAATATTTAGACAGGAAAAAAATATTTTACAATGTAAGACAAAACAAAAGGACTCTTTGACCCTAACAAGGATATTACTATGGAATGCTAAATGGTAAGTTACACATTCTGAAAGAAAACCAATGCTAAAACAAAGCTAAAACAAATAAACTTTAACGCCTTACATTTGCAAGACTTATTAAAATTTTATAAATATTACTTGTACTTTTTGGCATTTTCTGTTAGAAGCATTACTATGCAGAAATGGTCAATGAAATTCAATAACTCTGTGAATCTGTCAAAAGTCGGTATGCCACAAATCATATTTATGTTTTTGGACACTTTTATTCTATTTTTTGTAGTGTTCCATTAAGTGCAATGCATTGGAGAACTAGGATTTTTTACACATTACAAAATGGTTATCTTTCCAGAGAACAAAATCGTCACAAGGTGGTTCATTTTGATATGTTTGTGTGTAGAAAGAAGAATGCAAACTTCACACTCGCAGGCATAAATGACAAGATAACTGACAATTTGGAATGAGTGTTTGTGATTTAAAAAATGATTAACTGTTCAAATAAAGCTATTATTTCATCAAAAAATTCAACAAGAAAAAAAAAAGAAAAGAAAAAAGAAAAAAAAAAGGAAGAAAACAGAGAGCACCATTTCTGAGGATTTTTAAGAATTAAGCAAATATTTGATAAAAAAAAGATGTTGAAAGATTACCTGAAGACAACAGATTACCTACTCAGTGTTCACGACACTAATGTAAATTCCACAAGCCATTTTCTTCTCTTAGTGAGAAATAAACAGCTTACATTAATTTTTGGGGGGATTTTTAGTAATCATTTGCCCCACCAAGCCAAGTGACGTTCTAATTTTTGTCAAATGCTGAGGAGAAAGATATTGTCAATGATGAAATTGATATTATGTGTTATTGTAATTCTGCTTCGAAATCATGCGTCACTAAGATAAATTCAGTCAAGATAAGAAACAAAATTGTATCCAAATACGAACAGATTTTTACACTACAATGTTTGACATGCAGGGGAACTCCGGTGAGGCTTATAACTCACACTTTTGTGAGCGTTGTTTCATTCTTGTCAAAAATTACTGGCTTAAGTAACTTTTATCCAACTTCTGGGTGCAAAAATAACAGTAAAGATGAGAGTCCTCTCTCATTTTCAGGTTATACCTAAATTTCAACTTCCGAACACAAGTTCTGGAAGTCACAATCGCCACAAAATCAAAACTTTATAAAACCTGTAAGCATAATATACAAAGGTATTGCTTCCTCATAGTTTAAGATCCTTAACACAAAACGTCCCTAATTAAGTAGAAAGGTTGAAGTAGGATGTACGGATAAGGATAGATGACTGGAAATAGAGGAGGAAATTCAAATTTGGCAATGATGAAGACGACCTTAATAATAGTGCATTGTTTTTTTACTTACAACAGGTACATTGCTATCTTCTTCACTCAAACTCTTTCACAAGCAGTGGATGAGTTGAAATTTTTTCCAAACGAGTTCGATTCCAATATACTGGCCTTTATGGATTTCATTAAGATAGGAGAACCCTCTCAGTGGGTAGACTATAAATGTTGTGTTGTTGCCACTCTCTGTACATGAGGTAAAATTCTTATCAAGCTACAGATTACAAAAAAAAAGGTTTGCATATGGCCCTATTTAAAAAAGGGCCTTTTTTGATTATAGCAAAATTTTACATAAGAAGTTAATATATGATTCTCATCTCTGTCTGTTACTTGTTATAAAATCCACTACGTATAAACTGATGTAACAAGATTTGAACCAAATTTGTTGATATTTTTCCAACTTTTGCATTTTGCAAAAGAGAATTGTGGCACATACGTCTATAGTTTACGAGGTAATAATTCGAAAAGGTCCAAAGTAGCAGGGTTGAGAAGAAAACATGGAAGCAAAAGTTCAAATATTTCAGAAAGCTAACTTACGAGCAGGAAGTTTAATCAGTGACTCCTAAGCATTGAAATTTCTACGAAAAATGCTGCAATTATGCTTGTGAAGAATGAGACAAAAAAAACCAGTTTCAAAGCAGGTCCAATTTAACCGGGAGGAAAATGATGCATACTTCACAGCAGAGCAACACAAGGCTATGAGCTCATCATCTACCCGAGGACAAGTAGGCAGGTCAACTTTCTTAAGGGTTAAAAAACTTTTCTGTTGCAGATTTGTGCATTAGTAAAAGACCGCTGTGGCAGTTTTCTTCAATGACCATGCGCTCTCACAGTTCGCTCCTCCTTTATCTAACGCAAAGTCAGGATCAAAGCCTGAACTACCTCTATAACGAAGAACTCAGGCGCATATTGTAAAAACGCAATATGACAGCTTCAGTCAGACCTCTTCAAAACAGAAGATTAATAGTGGCTGATATTAAATAACATAAAAACAAAACGGGGGACCTCATAAATACTGCTGGGTAATTCCTTCCGAGACTAAGCATCTTCGTCGTGATCGTGTGTAATGGAGATTGGAATGGGAGCCACTTTGATGACCGATGGTCGATGACCTTTCTTCGTGGGCGTAGTAGGTGGGGTGACGTCTCCGTTGGACTCTGGAGGTTGAGCTATCCTCTTGGAGAGGGCGGGCGAGTAGAAGTCATGTTCTTGTTCTTGAAAGACATCGTAGTGATCGACTGTAGCCTCATGAGGCATCTGAAAGATAAAAGAAAAAAAGAGACTCAAACGATGGAATTGAAACACTGAGGGAAACAATACTCAGAAGCATTTGAGACAAAATATCTAACACTACCACCGCTGCAATAAAAACAAAAACAAAGAACCTTTGAAATATGGGAAGATTACTAAAAGCAACCTTTGTCAGTGCAGACTGCATTTCAGTACCAGATTTTTCTTTCAGGAAAGTGTCCACCAAATAGACCATTTGTTAATGTCGATAGTAAATGGTGCATTGCACTGGGTAGCAAACCCAGGTGTGGTGTTCTACCCCACCAAGAAAAGTTCTGGGTAGTACCCCTCTTTTGGGTACTTGACATGTTCAAGTACATTGGTAAAGTAATACATTGCAGCAACAATAACTGCTTGAAGGGCAGTTTCTTCCAGTACATGCATCCATGCTCTTCCTTCCATATTAAATGTCCTTTCACGATGAGACAAGAAACGAAAAGATTTTAAACTTGAAAGAGTTAAGGCAATTAGCCCCATCGATGCAAAACACTCTCCTAGAATAGGTCATTAATTTCTCCTGACTTTCTTTGTGTTTTCATAGAACAATTTGCTGACGTCTTTGGAAGTGGAGTGAAGAAAAGGTCGTTGAAAGTGGCTGTATTTTACAGTTCTGCAGCAGACACAACAATACAAGACCGGGAAGGCCCACTGAAACCTGTCTGTCCCAGAATTGCAAAAATATCCTTGCAAAAATCCAAATTGAGCTTTACACAGTATAAGTGTAAATTGTACAGGAATATTCTAGTTTTAATCGACACATATCAAACTTTCAAACAAAACGCTACTGGTTACTTTTATGCTGCAGTTTAGGAATAATTGTCTTTTACTAACAACATATACAATGCCTCCTTGGCCTTAATCCTAAAAAAACACAGTCACATCATGTAGACAACCCTACTAGTATTGTGCACCTACATCAATACAACATCACTGCAAAATTTTGAACTGCAGAATTGTTAACTTATTTATCTTAACTTGAAATATCATAAAAAGTTTGACACTGCAGCCCTGAGTACCCCAATATCATGATTGTGTCTTCATTGTGTCTTCAATCAATTGCATGATTGTGTCTTCAAGCCGAGATCAAAGAGCTTACATCAGCAACCTTAAGACCAGTGGCATTGTAATGACACATTTCTGCACCGGGAGGAAGGAGGGAGGGGGGCCTGATGATTGATGCGTCGCAACCGAATGCCAAACATTTTGGTTGTGTCGTGGCCAAAAACGAGGTTGGGGACCGCTTGTCTAAATGAATTTCCAACTTACCAACTGATTCGGAGCTCTGAATAGATAACTGAATGGGTAATACAGGAGGTTGACGTACGTCGAAGAGTAGAGATCAGCATAACGCAAGACCTGGCTAGCAAAGAAGGTCTGTCGGGAACCTGGGGAATGATTGAATGATTGAAAACTAAATATATTAAAATTCAACTTTTTAACAATTGCAATGATATACAACAGTTTGACACTTATAGTCACAGAAATCTGTGATGATTGATGAGCTTGGCTAATACACATGGATTAAATATATAAAGTTATCAGTGGTATAACTACGAATAGGGGGAGAGGGTGAGAAGGGTAGGGGAGGGGGTTGAAGGAGAGGGGAAGAGGAGAGAGGTAACTGTAGAAGTGATAAAGCATTCTGTTTATAAATTCTCATGATCCACTCGTTAGTAACTAAACCACAAAAGTCTTCATGCTTTTTTGACAGTTGCCAATAATCCACCAACATCCTTGAAAGACTTGAAAGTTCAAACTAGAGCACCAATGGTGCAGAAGCTCATACCTTTTTGAGCTTAAAAATGTAGGGCCCACAAAACCAATTTTGGGCCCATGAGGGATACCCCCCCCCCCTCCGTTAGCAGAATCCTGGGCACACCACTGGCTATAATTCCTATTTTCCCCTTTAAATCCTATTTTACCCACTCTCTCAAACAATACCACTGACCTACTGTACCCTATTAAACCTTCTCCCCCTCTACCTTAGCAGACATAACTTCACAAGCACTCCCTATATAACTTCACAAGCTGCCTACAAACCTCAGGCTCAAAGACTTCTAAGAATCGGCAAGTGCTGATTGGCTATAGGGCTATCATGCTTACAGTTCAACAGTTAATAACAACTCCCAGTCCTGCTTTAATTCCACTAACAGCCTCTGCAGAGCTTAACCCCAAATGTAAACAAACACTGCAGAGACTGGGAGACAAATTAAAGGAGCTTTGGCAAAAAGTGAAGGCTCAGATTTTTTTTAAACAATGGGGATTAATTGTAATTAATTAACTTTTGACCAAAAATTATTAGGCATCACCTTATTCATACACAATCCAACAATCATCAGTTCAACTTTGAATATGATCCATCAAAATCTTGAGGAGATTGAGATATTTGAAAATATTACAAAGAATGACCCCCGATGACCCCCTAAATGACATTTGACCTCAATTTTCCGAACACCCCTCATAACTCTCATCCCGAGGAACATTGTGACCAAGTTTCATTATAATTGGCCATACACTGTACGAACAGGAGCAATTTGAAAATATAGGGCCGCGGCCCGGGCCACAAAAGACCCCTAGTTGATCTTTGATCTCAGATTCATGAACACCCTGAAGGTAAAACTACCATAGTACTATCGTGACAAACCCTCAACATTGTACCATGGAATCTGTAGGAGAAGAAGCATTTTGCATATTTCCACAAAATGGCCCATTACGGCCCACAGGTGACCTGATGGCCCTATACCCAATGGTCCTTGTGTCCAAGTTTCATGAAATTCCATCAAACACTGTGCGAGTGGGAGCGGTTTTACCAATTGTTGACGGATAGAGTGATAGACGCCGCACTGTAACAATAGCTCACACCAGCATGCTGGTATGAGCTAAAAAGTTACTCAATTGTGTTTTAAATTGTTTACAAGTTCTTTACATTGCTATGCAGTAGATCCTTACAGAGTAACTTTAAGAGTAAATACAAATCTGCTACATGGAGGAGAAAAAAACAAGCCTTCTCCGCTTACCGCTTCTAAAGAGACCACCAAGTTTTCCATGGCACATGTCCATCTCATGAACGATTTGCTATAAAAGAAGAATAAAACATATTTCATATTATAAGCAAATGACAGCTGATATCAAAATCTTTTCAACCTTTCTTCTTCCTTAAGTACTTAATGGTTACAGTTCGTTAGAAATATTTGAAATTTTTACACATTTTTTATCCTTCTCCCAACCAGGTTCACTGAAAGTTATCATTTCAAATTATTTACAAAAGAAATGAAAGGTACTTCCACTACCACAGAAAGATGCAATAAGCTGGCAAGTAGACCTGTCAAAACTTCTGCCCCGATTTTAATATGCAAAAATTATGCAAGACATACTAAGGTAAATCAGTTTTGAAAAGTTTTGTATGCCTCAGTTAGTTCATTATGTCAATGTGTTGTTTTGATATGGTGATCTTCTGTCCCAAGAGTGATGTTAAGCCCACAGCGACGTGCCCGACTGAACAAGGCCTGCCCTAAACTTTGACCCTCATAACACAAAAAGTTATCATCAGTTATGACAGTGTAAATGTGCATAAGACTAACATTGATCAAGATTTGGACAATTCTTAGTTGTGTCGGCTGAAGTTGGGGCAGCTCAACGTGTCGTGTCAGCAGTAGTTTGTCGCTAAACCTGTGCAATTTTGACGTTTTTTTGTCACCAATCACAGCTACTTGTTCCTGCTATCTGAACTGAGCATTGATCGGCGATAGTTAACAGTCTTTGTGCATGCAGTTGTTCAGTCTGCATTTAGTAAGAATATCGGTCTTTGAATGGAATCATTTTTTCCGTCCTACCTTAATTTCCGATCTAATCTTGCTAGTATCAGGTGCTACGCTGGCACTGCTGTCCATGTTCCTGTAAGAATGAAAGAAGAAGGCAAATTCGGCTTTAGAAGGTTTGGAAGTTGAAATTTGCAATGACTGCATGCGCAAAAAATCTTGGTGATGTAATTGCTCAGGACTACAAGTTTCTTGGAATGATGCAAGAAACCCTTACAAAAACTAAAGTGTTTCTGATTTGTGTGTCTCAAACATCAATGTAGAAAAAGAATTTCACGTTCCATATTATCTTTAGCATTTCCAAGGTTTTTCAACCACTCAAAATAGCCTGGTTTTCGTGAATACAGAAACTACTTCATTCTTCTTTGGATCTGAAAAAAAATTCCAAATTTTTTGCAGCACAATTTTCATACAATGCAATACCCCCAAAAATGTTGTTCCATTTAATAAAAATTGATTACCATTAAGCAGGCCTAGAGAATGATATGGTGGTGTGTAAGAATAACAGTTGCATACACCAGCATTTGTGCAAGACATTAACTTATATTTGAATAGCGATTTTGTTAATTGATAGAAAGAAATATTATTCCAAGACTTCACGATTTCCATCTAGTTTAGCTTGTATGAAGAGGGTGAAAGGACAAACCTGTATTGATTGGCAAGTTCTGCATCTAAATCCTCCAGTCTTTCAAATAAAGCTGAAAAGAGAATGGAAGATTGCTAAAATAATGCAAACCAATCAAGATTTTGACGAGGCTTCAAGTTCCAAAAGATTATAAAGTAAATGAACAAAGCCCAGAATCGCTGATTCAAATTCTGTTCAAGCCAGAAATTAGTTTGCATTTTCGAGGTTCCCACAGAAAGTTCAAAAGAAAGGAAAGAAAAAGTAATTGCAAAATCTGAATTGCACATTAGTTTCTGTTTCCTTTCTCTGTGCTACATGTCTTAAGGAATGAAGAAAACAAAACAAATTATTTTCCTTTTTTAACACAGAACAAAGATCACACGATTCCCGACTTCCAAACCATTCTTGCCTCTCACCTCTCTTTTCGGTCCAGACAGCGAGATCGGAAGCGACTTCTGGCACCACGAGAAAGGTTTTCCATCCTCTTTCTTTCTTGGATTTCAGGATATCTCCAAATATGTGATCCCCGACATAGAGGATATCATTACCACTGGAACTGATCATGTTACTGAAGACTTCGCAAGAGCCGCCAGAATAAACCTGTCCAGGTTTGAACGGTCCGTCGTGCCTGCCTATCTTGAGTGATCCCGTCTCCTGGAGATGGCAAAAAACAAATACAGACATAGATACATGAAATCAACATGTTCTGGTTAGGCTATGAGAGTAAAGAACACAGCACATCAGGTAAAGAATTCTTAGAGGTAATTTTATTTGACCAATATGGACAGCATTTTTTATAAATTGAAAATATCACTGTCATGAATTATTTAAGGTCAAGTGGTCCAAGTATTCTGCAATATTTTGAAAATGATAAAAATCTTGATGTTTTCTTCTAGGTACATGCCACATTAATCACGAAAATGACATGGAGGCCAAACGGCCACCAATGTGTGTGACCAGACAACAATACTGAAACTTTCCACGGTTCCTGATACAAGCTCTACCTCATACTCCACCTTAAACAATCGACAATAGAGTCCAAAGGTTTAACATGTACAATCAAAATTCATTTGAAACAACTTTAGAAAAGTACTTTCTTGGAGAATGTGAAAAAACAAACAAAATTTTGCCAACAACTTTCAGGAGTGATAAAAAAGTTAGACAGCAAGGTGAGAGTAGAAATGAGTTGATGTTGGCAGTAGAATAATACTTCTTGAAGTTTCAATATGAGAGACCATTATTTGACCTTCCAGCATATTTGGGTGACCATTGACCTATCCTTCCCTGCCAATCATCCCATTGTGGAAAATATCCACGGAAACTCACCAGGTCAACTTGTCTTAAGATAGTCCCTTCGCCAAAGAACAACGGCTTCTTGGCATCGACAATGCATACATCAAAGTATTCGTACCACTTCTTCACTGGCTGTAAGTAAGACAGTGTAAATTACATTAACAAGAGGTACTCTTCATGAGATGTGAATAATGTCAGTGAAATAAGTCATTAGGATCAACTCTACATTTGAAAGAGTTAATATGCTGCTTCAAGGCAGTCAAAGAGAAGCTCTTACATCTAAATACTTTTCTTAGAGTTCTTTAGCTACTGAAGTCTAATTACAGTCAAATCTAGTAATATCTAATTAGATCATTGGTGTGGTGTGTCATCATCTCAAAAGTTAATAATTGAGGACAAGGGTAATTCATAAGCTAGTAGAAAATTATTTGAAGGCCTATCAAACCAATTGTTGTTGTATGTTACAGTAACCTTAAGTGATTAGTAACTACATATTTACAGTAACTGTTAATAACAATATTAAACCACAAGTGGCAAGTTACAGTAAACAACAGTAATCACAAGTGGCAGTTACTGTAAGTGACAGTAACTACAAGTAACAGTATCTGCCAGTGCCGGTAACTGTAACCGTCAGTGACAGTAGCCGCAGGTGACAGTAACTGTAATGGTAACCATAGGTGGTCACTATAAGCCAGTGAAAGTAACAGTAAGTCATTCACTGTAAAAGCAACTGCATGTAACAGTAATTACGTAATGGTCACTAAGTACACCGCAAGAACAGTAAATTCAATACATACATGTATACATATTAGACACTTATATAGCGCTGCTACATCGAGATCTTAGCGCTTTACAAAAAGAAAGATAAATCTTAGAATATAGATAAGCTTTCAAAGCTTTCTTGAAAATGGACAAAGAACGAGAACTCCTAATGCTAACACGTAGGCTATTCCACATGCGTGGGGCAACAAAAGAGAAAGATTTGCCCTCCGCTGACTTGAGGGTCCTGATAGTAAAGGGTTCAGTGAGGAGTGTGGTGTCAGAAATAGAGCGTAAGTTTGATCTACCAGAGCAGTAACGAGAGAGACAAGCACATTAGTAAGCGGGGGAGGTACTATTTATACACTTATAAACTAGAACCACAACTTTGAAAATAATTCTCACTTCGACAGAGAGCCAATGTAGTTTATGTAAATAAGGGGTCGCATGATCATACTTTAAAGCAAATTCAACAGAGGCAGAGGGACCACAGATATATTGAAGAGGGGCCTAGGAGACATGTACCGGTATATTCTAAACTTACGATTGAAATAGCTGTGCGTATGAAAACTATTCATAAAAGTAAGAAATGCTGACGTAAAAACCATGCTGCAACATATTCTACTTAATGCGGTGTCTTGAACAAAAATATGCTTGTCTCTTAAAGTGTTTAGTGCCACAGAAGATTTCAGAAGCAGGGGCCCCATGCACCTAAGGTCCCAACTCTGGATCCCACCTTCACTGAAAAACAAGATGTGATACTGACTCCAGATGTCCGACAATGTCGTTCCTTGTGCAATCTACTTGCGAGGTAATAAGCATTACATAGTTGAAGATACAACCCCTATTGCATTGTCAAAGGAAGATATGGACTATTCTTCTTATTTTTAATTCCGCACCCGCAGTAGCTGGTTCTACTTTCATATATAATGCAAGAATAACTATATGTCTGACTTACCACACCGTTCTCACTAGGCACATCGAAAAGGTATTTCATTATTCCCTGCAATGATGTAAAAATATGAAAAGTGAGCATTTCATAAACTTGATCAGGAACTCATTCACACTGTTTTCCTTCGAGATAAAGAAACCATAAATCAACGAAGCAATTGCTTTTTTTTTTTTTAAGACGAGGTACAAGACCTATTTCACTTTGATTGTGTTTGTCCTGCGTTGTTATATGTGATTTTAATCATTCTTAAATATCTCCCCCTGTTATGAGGAATTATAATCCCTCCTCTCCTGTGAGACTTCTTTGGTCATTTGGTCTCTTATGTTACTTGACTTTTCAACATTATTATTAGGAGCTGTGTCGAAGGTAGGATAATGATGATGTTGCGTTCCCATAGGATGAAACATTTTGTGCTGTGCGGTTTCACACAATAGGCATAACATGTCTTTTCATACGATAGGCACTGCTCGTTTGCTGAAATAATCACTGTTCTTTTGATATTGATTCAGCCTCGTTGCAGGGGACTTGCAGCTACTGCAGCTTTTTGTTTTGACACAGTGCCTTACTATGCAAGCATCTCATTTCATATTACCTTTGTGTAACTGTATCCACTGTTTGTGACCAAAAAGGCTCTCTTTCCATGATCTTGCATTCTGAAGAAAAAACAAATATTCTCTGTTTCAGCAACATGAAAGACTCGAATGACGACAGCGGATGCAATTCCAGGTATTGTGTATATCAAAGGTACCATAAGATATAGTAAGGCTTGGGTACCTGATATTATTGAAAAATAATTTCTGTCTTGGAATCTTTAATTCTTTTTTTCATTTGATTAATTTATTAATGGCTATTGGAAAGGGCTAATTTTAAACATGAAACAAAGTTATCTAAGAACTTTCTCGTCCACTCTGAAAATAATCAACTAACAGCCCTAACAAGCTGTAAGTTAAGTAGTGATATAGAGATCATTTTAATAAGAAACTAATTGAAGATAGCTTGAAGAGGAACCACAGGAGGTATTTGCTTTAGAAGGTATACATCTGTATTGTTGCAACCAAAGTTTCCGAGGTAGAAGCTCGTTTAATCTCCAAGTCATTGGTTGCCTTTTACTGGACTTCTACTTCTTCAACTTGTATCATATTTGAGTCACTCTCCCAATTACTCTTCTCAAACTACAGGCAGAGACCCAACATGGTTCTCCAAGCTTTTACAGTGGGTTATAAGCTGGCTAGAAGAATTACAAAATAATTTGGTTGTTAAGGGTATGTTTCCATGCAATCAGACATTCAACATGATCCATATTAAAGTACAGATTTGATTCTCACAATTTTGGTCAATGTGTGTTGTAGTTGTTAAATAACTTTCAGTCAATTTTGCAGTCAATTTGCAATGTAAATTGTCAATAACCAGGAAGTACATGCTAGATGATTTTAGGTCTCAGAAATTTACAGGTCACGGACAGCCTAGAGATATCACGACATGGGTTGCCAAGGGGGAAAGTTTAGGAAAGCCCTGCTCTATGTCACACTTAAAGGATTAGTTCAGGTGTCATACATGTTTATCTTATATGAAAGAAGACAATAAAAGAAACACAATGGTGAAGAAACTGTTCAAATATCTTATTCCGTTATGGAGATATTCAAGTTTAAAGTTCTATCTGATTGTGTAGAAACTGCTGAAATCAGACGAACTGTGATGTCACATCCTCACACTTCTGAAAAGTCTTTGTTATTTTATTAAAATGTTTTGGGAGATTTTATGACTTACAACAAAAAGATATGTCATGTGGATCTCATATTTGTCAAGGGAAGTATCAGAGATTTAACATCTGAAGAATTTTTGATTATATTTTTGTAGATTTGTGAAAAAAATGTAATTAATTTTTATTGAAATATATTCACACATGTTAAGAAAGTGAGGATGTGACATCACACCCTCACAGTTAGTGTTTCTACACCAGTCATTTTCAAAGAAATTTTTATATCTTCAAAGTGTGATATCTCCTAAACAGAGCATGCTATCATGGTAGTTTCTTCACTGTTCTGTTTGCCTTTTTGAGCTCTTTCATACAAGATAGACATGTCAGGTACCTGAACCAATCCTTTAAGGAGACAGAATGACTTACCTCTGAAGCAGCATTGGAATTCGAGGGTCCTTGATGACATATTCTTCTACGTTTTCAAGGGTCTTAGTTTTTAGCACACCCTATTAATGTAAAAAAAAACAAAAGGAAAAAATTGTGTCAATTAATTCAGAACCACCATCACAACTTCCACCTCATCAATTTTGCAGTGCCTATTACTATATTTAAAGTAGGTATTGATTCCTAGGCTTTGAGGTGCATTTAGGAACTTCCTGTTCCATCTAAACCTAACACGGACACACGAATGAAACCATTAGGCTATTTCCCACCAGAAAATTTGTGACTTATTTTTAAAACTCTAAAGTGACTGTTTTTTCGAGCCAGTTAGTATTCCGTTTTCATTGCCTTTTTCAGCTAATGTCATGTTTACTCACAAGAACAAAGTGAAGATGAGAAAAGTGAAAATGAAAAATTAATTTTTACCCTTTCATGCAGCCAATCGACAGCGTCCCTGATATCTTGAAATATTCCTTCCCAGGACATGAACAGGTCTCCCTGACGGACACCCTTGTCTTCTTCATGGTAAATACTCTTAGTCGCAAAGTAATTTACGATACACGCCAAAAGATAAGTCTCTGTGATGAAAAGAAGGGCAAGATTTGAATAAAAATTATTGATGGGTAAATGGTGTATGGTTAAGAAATGACAAACAAACAAACACACAAATAAATAAATAAGTAAACAAACAGAAACAAATTTGTTACTTTATGATCACCACATGATTTATTGCTGATGAATTTTGCACAAGAATTAAAAATAGAAATAGATATTGAGGACAGATGTTGAGATAATCAGCAATTAGTTTCTAGTTATTCATATCCATATTTCATCCAACTCTACTGCTTGCCCAGATCAGAAAACTGTGTGAAAATTTTGCATAAATGAAACTGTCATTATATACATCCTGTGAATTTATATCGATATATTTTCCATCCTGACTGGTTGATCAGACAGACTTTCCGACACCAACACCAATGTAGGTAACACTGTGGAGTGTTATCTCAGTGGTTAATGCCGGTGCCTTTCAACCATAAGGTCCCCGGTTCGAGTAACTCCCAGATTAATGTATGTCGTCCAGTTACAGAGTTGTTGACAATTAACAATTCATAATCATGGACGTTAAATATGAATGTAAGAGCCTGACTTCGGTCAGCTTGCGGCTATGATAAGCCAATGAGGCTTCTTTGCGAGTTCCTGCTTGCAGGAGGATCTAATATACATACATACATACATACATACATACATACATACATACATACATACATACATACATACATACATACATACATACATACATACATACATACATACATACATACATACATACATACATACATACATACATACATACATACATACAACACTCTATAAAAACAACTGATCATGC
Organism: Apostichopus japonicus; assembly: GCF_037975245.1. Lineage (NCBI taxonomy): Eukaryota > Metazoa > Echinodermata > Holothuroidea > Aspidochirotida > Stichopodidae > Apostichopus > Apostichopus japonicus. Next base: position 6,331,981 of record NC_092565.1, read on the forward strand.
AAACCAACTCACCTGGCAGATTAAACAGAGTGTTAAGCACGTAGAGCCTATTTGCTTCTTTGGCAAATGAGATGAACTTGTTGGGGTAGAGTTCGGAAATTTCAGCCGAGGTCAAAAATTTAAAGCCGTGGACACAGACCAGAATGTTTCCAAATGTATCAATCTAAATGGGGAAAAAAAGCGAGATTTTAAGGTATTATTCGGGGAAGAACTTTTTGAAAAAATATTTGTAATCTTTTAATATATAATAAAACCAAAACAAAACTTTTGAGCATTTAGGGTAAAACTGCAATCTATCTTCAAAACAACTATTCTTTCACAAAGCATTTAATTAAGGGTTGACGGTTAAACAACATCTCCAAATATCATATTCTAATGAATATGAAGGAATTCTTTTTCTAATTTCAATTTTTTGGGGATGTTTCATAGGGTTTTGGAGGCAGAGGGCTGTGAAAGGATTATTGGGGAAGGTGGGGGAGAGAGACAGGCTGAAAATAGACAGGACATTTGTCAAAATCAAATTTACTTATTTTGACATATGTTAGAAATAGCTTAGCCATACTTACAGTAACTCATATCAAACATAAATTTAACATCCTTCAGGTCTATTTAAAATGATATATTACAGATCTTGGAAATCATATTTTGATGCTTTTTGTCAGAGAAAACTACAATATTTAGGTTTCAAGTCCAGGGTTTCCCCTCTTTACCATGTCATTATTTGGGTGTCAACTAAATCTAAACTAAAATAAAGGGTGGCAGATGGCAGTTACCTTAAGCAAGTTGCCAAAGAGTTTATCAAACATCAGCCCTCGTACCACAAAGGTCGGGTCGTATTGGAATTTGGAGAGCTCCTGCGAACAGATGAAGGGAAATGAGAAAAAAAAAATGGTCAGGCATGCATGCATCAATTTGATTTCAGAAATTGTAAAATATATATACAGACTTTAACTGTGCAATTTTACACTATGTATGTTCCTTTGAAATACAAATAATTCCAAACAGTATAAACCAACCTTCCATTTCAGATTTCAGAACAGATCGAGTGACTGGAAATGATAAAATATTAAACATTTTCAAGTCAGCAATCATTGGGAAGATCAGTGTTGTCGACACACGTAAAATTGAAAATTTTGTCAATTTGGTATCGGGTTCTGGAAAGAATTGCAATGACCTTATAATCACAATATAAATATCACTAAAAAGCATATGTATCAACTCCACATTATTTTTTTAACGAGACATTTCGGCGGTTGTTTGTAATATATGTTGGTACCACGTGAGCAGAACCCACCCTGTGCGAAAATTACTCTTCTCACACTGTTTTTTACTCATGGACCATGAATCAGTTAATTAATTAATTAATGTACCGTTCTATTACATTCTGTTCTCGTTTTATTATTTAGCTCTGATAACTTGTTACATTAGTTGCAACCCTTAGAAAGCCCAAACATCAATTTATTTCAAGGAGAGAGGGAACTGAGGAGTGAAATAATGATCATTGATTCCAAGTACCATTACTTTTCTTTTTCTTTTATTAATTGTGAGTTGCTACTGCAAGCTAACAAGCTGCATTGATATAGGATTAAAGACTTACAACGAAACAAGCAACTTTCATCATTGACAACGAGCTAACAATGTATGTACCATATGTCTTTGTAGTTTGTGGTAAAATAAATTTGCCTGGTAGTTCGCATAAATTAGCAAACACTGAATATCAATCAATACCATACAACTCAATCAGCTTTTTCAATCTCATCTGTAGGCACAGCAGACAAATAAATAAGTATTTGAAAAAAACTTACGGAAAACTACTGTTAGTAATGAAAGGAAGGGAGGAAGGGGAGAGTTTCAAGGCTAGAATGATAACCAATTTACAGTGATTCCCTCCCCATACATAAAAAATTTTCCATCCGTAGTGCACATTTCGTGGTATAATTGCTTTTTGAAATGGCACCCATATTTGAAACAGAGGTACTAGGTAGAGACAGTTAATATTTCCTAATAGCAGCATGACACAGCCAGCTTCCACCATACTGGCAGGTAGAAGACATTCTAGCCAAATTTGAATTTCCATCCATTGCCTAGGTTACAGTTGCATTGTAGACAATGCACTTGATCTACTAGAAATCCTAAGGTCCAAGTAAGATTAAATTCTAATAATTCTTGCCAGGTGTTTCTCATGCAGACTGGTATGGATGCAGAGAATCATTTAGCCAGTATCGTATCGCAAAATGATCAGACTGTCATACAAGTGGCAAAAAGATGTATAGCAGTTTGTTGTGTACACGGCAACCATAGAATTTTACACGACGCAAAATTCAGAGCCTACAAAAGTGCTACACTGAAAAATTGAATTCAAAATTACTCCCTGAGATGTACTAATTCTCTGAGTGCTTAAGTCCTAGATATTCTTTGAGCTTTTCAAGAGACAGACAAGTGCTCTGAAAGTGAACCAGTGGGAGGGGGGGGGGGATTAGGAGGGAGGAGGGAAAGTTCTACCCTCTATGGCAGGTCAGAAAGAAGGAAAAAATGAAAAGTGTGTGATCTTAATAGAAATGACATACCTGTGGGTAACCAATCGATACCACCTTGTCGACTAATAATCGAAATGTAAGTTTTTCGTAATTCGGAGACTTGTAGACTACGGAAGGAGACAAAGGGTGACATGGTTGAAATAAATTGAGAGTAAAACTTTTAAATAATTAATATACAGGATTGATAGGCAATTTACTGAGGTACCTACTGTACGGTAAGTGCCAAGACTTGGATTCTAGATTGGATTGCTGGAATAGGAAAAGCATTTTATTTCTTCTTTTTTCACCATCATTGAGGAGAAAATATTTTTAGGACTTTTTGAGAATGGAGAGCCAATATAATTTTTAATTACCATCCCTTTCCATCTACAGTAACATTCTCTTACTTACTGATTGAACAGATCTGTCTTGATTTTAGGAATAAAACCTTGCGGCGAGAATATTTGAATGACATTTGATAACGTCAACAGATAATGTAGCCTAAAGCAAACGATCTTTAAACAGAGTGGCCATAAAATTGATCAATGACTAGAATTTTATGGTGAGTCTCATACTTCATGATCAACTTTGACCTCAATCATCAAGTCATACATGTACAGTACAATCAGCAGTGCAATTGAAGACGCAGGTAAATTTATACATCTTCGGCGTTATTAAAATTAAGAAATATCAGCCAAACGTCTCGGCAAGTTTCATTAGCATAAGGCACAACAGAGGGAGCAAAATGGTGCATACGTTTTACCTCATTAGTCTCCTCCCTCTTTGAAAGATTTGACTGTTAGTATTTACGCTGAAGAATGCCCCCAACATACATGTCATAAAGTGGGATCTGCAACTAGTGAGAAATTTCTCTCTTGCTCACAACCTCTATACAACCCCCCCCCCCAACCCACTCTTCACCCAAGAGCACTCAGTATTTCAATATGTTATGTACAATATTATACTCTTGTGCACTTGTATTATACTGAAAATATGTGAGCGTTTATTTATTTCTGTACGCTCTAATTTTTCCTAGGTACATTTGTATATTTTCGTACATTTTGCATTATGAGTGCATCTTTAATTATGAGTGCATTTTTATGTTTTTGTACATTGACACATATTGTATACTGTACAATAGGAACCTTTTTATATTTGTGTATACCATTTTAGGTCTTCTATGTTGATTTACAAGTTTTGTATTCATTTAGAGAGCTTGTTTATCACCCGATTCAATTGTTTCTTTTCCAATATAATTGGCTGAATAAATATGTATCTACAATATTGATCCATCTATATAGTACATGCATGTTACATCATACTTATTCATACTCATATTAAGTACCTTCAAACAGGATTTTGAACCAAATTTTAAGTTTTTCTGCTGCCGGCGATCATAGTAAAAGTAGATTTCAAAATATTTTTATTTTTATTTCTTCTAAAATATACCTGCTAATGTGTAATCCAGATCAAATCCAAAGTATTTGATCTTCTCCATGCTCAAAGATCTGTTGACGAAGACTCTCTGGTTTGCATCTCGGCGATACTTCCTCATGTGATGGGGAGCTCCGTGCATCTCGGAAGCGTCTCCTCCATTGTGAGTGATCACAGTCTCATGTCCATCGGTAGCCATCTCTCACCGTTTCAAATTATAATCCTGACAAAGATCAAATCGACAAAGACGAAACGTTACATTAAAATAAACTAAGAATCCAAGGACTTAGAATGTTCCTGACAAATGCAAAGAACCCTTATTTTTGTTTTTTCCTTTATTAAACTTTTGAGTTGCTACTATAAGCTAATGAACTGTATTGATATAGGATTAAAATCATCATAACAAGCTACTTTCATACTTGACAACGAGCTAACAATGTACGTACAGTATGTCTTTGTAGTCAAATAAATTTGCCTGGTAGTTAGCGATACAGATGTTACTTGCCGATAGGACCAGCATTTTATGTTTCCCTGACAATTGCCATTTAAAGCATTATGTGCCCTGCAGGAAGGCTGAATCAATATCAAAGATTATCTCAGCACACTAGCAGTGCCTTTTGCATGCAAAGTCTGCAATGCCCACTGTGTGCAAATGCACAGCACAAAAGATTTCGTCCCTCGCAGCCTGGCTGCAGGATCTTGCAACTCCCCCTCACTCCCTCAGCATCTCATTTTTCACAAAGTGCCTAAATAAAACCTGGCACTCATGATTGACAGAAGTTTCAGCCAGACAAATAGACAAGGACTGATAACAAAAAAATGACTGGCAACTTTTGGATCCAATGGTTTTATTGTCAATCTGACATAACTTATGTGCAGTTTATATGCTACCTTGTCTAGCAGTTAGTAATTTATCATATATTTGTACAAGGTTTAACAGGAAAATGTGTCTGTTAAGGCATCAATGTCACTTTGACAATTTTCTTATCAATTAATAACTTAAACTTTAAAGCAAACAGGTGGATGTTTACCAAATTGTTGCCTTATCATTCGGAGCAAAGCTCATTCGGTTATAGCACTTGGTTGAATTCTGTTGGATTGTAGATTATGTATGTACAGTACTTATCTACTGTAATGACATACAGTATTGTATTGCTGTGCAATAGGGCAACTGATGTATGTCTGAATTGATAAATTATGGAAAATAATGCAGACCTGATATGAATGAATATATTTTCACTGAGCTGTATTGCTATCAAGTCAGATTCCATTTCAACATCGACTGGTTAGGTCAAGTACAGGTAGAGGCAGAAATAAAGTCATAGACTCTCAGTGCACTTCACATAGTTGTACCAAAGATACAGTACACTTGATAAAGTTTCACTCAAAGAGAACTTGCAACACTTTCTCACAGCTTTGTTCTAGACTTTCCCACTGAAGAAAGTCATGTTGTAGTTCTTGGGGAATCATAACACAACTCACACCAGTACAATTAGTCTGCACACATTATGGAATATTCGATCATAAAAGATTAGATACGAAACCCTATGAAGCAAGTCTCTCCACCCTCCACCCTCCCCCCCCCCCAGCCTTGCTTTCACTAAGTACCAGGTGCAGTCACATGGCAATTAGCCTAGAATCAATCATAAATAATTGTAACTTCACAGCTCTAATTTAAAATAAAAGAAATACAGTAGGTTAGGGATTTGGAAGCCTGATATTGTTGAGTTGGACTATCACATGGAAAGGTAAAGTATAGTACCTGTACCTGAGCCTTGTTTAGCCTGGGCTGGTATCAGTACAGTTATCAAGAGGGAGGGTTACTGTGATGTATACTAGTACTGTATACAGTTCTACTTTACATGTGTTAAACAAATCAAAGAAAAAACAAAAAAAAGGATGTCTCTTATTTCAAGGGCTTCCATACTGTAAGTACTTTGAGTACTGTTTGTACCCTAGTAAAGTGTTCTACCACATCCTTTTTTTTCTGTGTTTTTACCAGGTTGCATATTTCTGTGTTATGTTTCTTTCACATGGCATTTGTAAACAAATAAAGGTCTATTTATAGATTCTGACATGCACATTGATATACAACATGTTTTTGCATGGGCATGTTACATAGATGTACAGCATTGATGTTCGCACTGAGTGTGGGGATGAGAATGATCGATGAAACCAGAATTTCTATAACTTACATTTTTTATGTGCGTTAGTATGCCACATATGCTGTAGCCCAAGCATGGAGAGGAAGCATATCAAACAAAGAAGTAACATTTGCACCTCAAAAGAAACGAGAGGGAAATGTCCCTCTCTTTGAGTGACAGACAAAATGTTATTTAACCTACAAGCCATGTACTGGTCAGACAAGAGCCAAGATATCATTTTATCAAACAGGTTTACTAACTTCAGGATTAAATTGCAATGTTGTAACATGGCTTTAAATTATAGGTCATCAGTATCGCCATTGAACAACCTACACACACACAATAGGGAGGGGGTTGGGGGGGGGGGTAATCCATCATGACAAGCTGGATAATTCTCTTACATCAAGGAACCCACATCTCTGTAGGAGGAATGTAAACAAAATCATGTAGGAAGTAGGTACCTGTATATGGCATGTTGCAGTGTCTGACATGTGTAGAGATTACAGTATACATAAAAGCATTACAAAGAAGGCACAATGTTAAATCCAAGCAGGAAAAGTAGTTACAATAATAACAGGGAATAGCTTAAATCCAGTATGGCATCGCTAAATGCTATGCAAAATGGTGGAACTGCTATACAAGTGCAAAGATAAGCAGTTTTTTTTTGACAGACACAAAATTCAGAGACTTAAAAAGTGCCACACAAAAGTTAATTGTAAACTTATTCCTGAACTGATGAGTAATATCAATCATCAAAAAAGGAAAACATCATACAAGCCAAAGGAAATTCCGGTGACAATTTAGAGATATTCTACATGGCCAAAAATACATATTTAGCATTGGGAAGACAACCGGATCAAAAGTAAGCAAACTTGTGAAATGTAGTGATCATGTTTTAACTGTGAAGTAACATCAATGAAACGATGGATAAATATTGTTCACTAATCATTCTTCGAGTATACGCACTCCAAGATTACGTGATTAACATATAATAAAAAAAGCCTATGATGCATTTTCATAACTTGTCTTCTACAAAATGAATCTGAATAGTCCTGAGGCTGTCTGGTTAAATTGGTCAACAAGCTTCATGTATAGAACCGGCCTAGTCTTGGGATTAAGTAAAGTGGTCAACCTGAAAGAAAAACAGACCCAACTGCAATCTTTGTGTTCAAACTTCGGTCGGTAGGGCCCCTTACTATAAACTATACCTCAAATGTGACTGCAGATAGGATGTAATGCCTATGTGTGTATCTTACCTGTCTCAGACCAAGCCTAATCGGTTAGGCTGTAACTTGTAAGAACCAAGATCGACGTACGTTCACTAAATGTGTTAGTGTTATTGCTATATTCAGTTACAATGGTATTACCATTAACGTTATCCTTCCAATTATATGTTGTACTATACGGGTTTCTCCACTAACTGATGTTTTGTCTCACAAGTCACCACTTCAAACGCCGTTGTATAACACCGATATTTCGTCTCGGGAATGAAGGTTACTTAAGACTTGTTTCAATACCTTCATAAGAAAATCAGTTAAATTTAAACACAGCCTTGTTGTCACATCAGGAAGAAATGTTTTTTATGCTCGAGTTACTTTCCAGATCGCTTTTCAGACTGTATTTTGTGGAACGGTACGATACGATCGCTGTTCAGCTGATCGAATATTTGAAAGGTAGGCGGTTGCGCAATATAGGTAAATACAGTGTATACCTAGTACCCAGATTGACAGATGTGTCAATCGACCTCAGAGATAATAGCCTAGGTGGGAAAAATAACATTATAGGAGTTACAAAAGTTTACAAAATAAATTCCCAAGTCTATAAAAATACAATGAATTTTGTATTTCAGTTAAAATATTAGATTTAATGTAGGAACTGCTAGTCTATAACAATTGTACGGTGACAATTTTGGTACTTTCATATTCGTAAGGTTTACATTGTTCACCATGTTGAAGATCTGGAAAACTAACCTCTATGATGACACGGCATCAACTCCCAGTGGGTTGTCCAATTGTTTTTCTAGTAACAAAAGAGGTCAACGATGTCAACCTGAGAAGAACACGTTAATCGGGCATGGACCAATTCGCTTCCCCGAGTAGTAACGTACTACCAATCAATGCAAAAAGCGTATTTAATTGGAAATGTGAACTTCGTTGCACTACATGAGATCGGTCTATAACAAAGTTTGATTGCTTGTATTGTGCGTCTAAAACTTATTTATTCGTCGTGCACACCGGGATAATGTACGTTGTTATGATAAAAACTTAGGACTGTTGAAATGTCCACCGGAAGTCACGACAGCAGAACAGCGAGACCTTCGCATGTTTCTGTCATTTCTGAAATAAAAAATATTTTTACTACCATTAAGGCAAGCGGTCTGCAAATACGTTAAAGGTCTGCCGTATAGACCCTAACACGCTTGAGATTACGTAATCGACATGCCTTGGTCGTAAAATGACCTCTTTTTACCAATTAGTCTGCAACGCCTGCCACATATTTTTTCTTGTATGAGGATCTTTACCGTGTGAACCACTGACCTCAGTGGTGTGAACGCTGTATTATTAACTACACTGTAGAAATGGAGATATTTCCAGTGTTTACACAGAGCCTAAAGGTGTTAAGAAGCTACGCGCAGGCTAATTGTTATTATTTTTTATTAATTTATTTAATTTTTATTATCATGCGGCATAGGGTTTTAGAAGTTGAAGCAAATATTTCGCTGTGATATCATCAACCTTGTACCTCTATCCGATCCACGATTATCCTAACAAATATATTGTTGCACCACTTTTAGACTAGAAGAATAGTCGGACAGCGAGTAAGTCAAAGCACCTCGGGGTACCGCATATTTCCCACTACCTTTGTATACATTTGTTTATCTTGCGTTACATATGCGCCGAACCGTGGCGCTAGACCACTTTAAAATCAAAATTCAACTTCATACACTATCAGTATGTCTATCTCCATGGTTTGACATGGTGTAGCCTGAGATGACTACAACATTTTGTCTCTAGGTATAAATTACATGTTTTAATTAAAGGACGACTTTTAGCACAAAATTAACTATGATATCTTGAAGACTGTTAATGAAAAACACTTATTTCAGTCCAGGTTGAATTATATATATCACTATTATAATTTTTTGGAGAAATTACCTTTAAACAGTCCATGTCATCAAGTAAAGTGACAGTGGACAATTTTAGACTAATACACATATTATTAGGTATGTTCCTCAGATGCAAACCAAAAATTTTATTGGAAAATTTAGGACTACTATGGATTCAAATTACATTTTCACAAGATGGTAACAATTTGTTAAGGACAAATGGTGTTGTATGTCATACAAGGGATGCTCTGTTGTTTATATAAAGTTGAAAAGAACATGTTCTGGTTGAGTTATTATAATTTACAAAAAGGTAAATTAGCAGAAAATCTAGGGCTTAATTAACTGAGGTGTTGACATCGTCATCAAGTTGGTCTTAAAGGAACATTCCAGCGATTTATACGAAATTTAAGATAAGAGATATGAGATAGTTTGCGTATTTTAAGGGTGAATATCTTGAAACCTGAACATTTACAGAAATAGTAGTACTTTCACTAAAAAAAAATTTCTTCTTGAGCCATAACATATAGATAAGACAGAAAATCTGCCTAAAGTCACCCTTACAAAGCAAATGGACACACATATGGTGATTTTCAGTATTTTCAAATTCTCTCAACTGTTTAGCAGAAAACAAAATTGCAGGAAAAGAGTTGTCACAGTTGTTTCCATAATTTTATTATTTTTGTGTAAAAACTCATTCATACCAGATTTCCTAGTGTCAGCAAGAGAGTACTCGTTGGTTAAAATCCAAGATTAAATTTGTAGAATTCATGAGAGCCCCAGTAAAATGATAAGGGATTGAATATTTTATGCTATAAAGAGTAGTTATGAGAAAGGAAACTCTGCTCCATAGGTAGAGATCATACAAAATTCAAATATGACACAGTAACTCCTATAGAAGTAACATAAACAACAATAGTAAACAAACAAGATGAGATAAATTATAAACCAACCAAGAAAACATTTCTTCCGTGTGGTATGAAGCAAAAAAAAAAGAAATAAAAAACAACCCTCTTTCCTCCAAATATTTCAAGCAAATAACATATAAAAACATAATCATATAATATAATAATCAATATTTATCCTATATTATTTACTAATGATACATCCAACATACAAAATACAGATCTACAAGTTGGGCAGGGCGATTTTCCACCTAACCAAGTTTCTGGTCTTGTCTGGTTCTGTCGGCTCGCAAACCATTTACACATACAGTCACAGCACCACATGGGTCTGCAATAACACTGGACGCAGTCCCCCGATTCTTGGTCATCGCAGCGTTTGATCAATTTAACATTAGACTGTATCTGAAGGCAACCTATGCAGTTCCCTGGCTCCTGTGGAGATAATTAAATGCTCTTGTTTAAAATGAAATCCATTACTGTTTTAAGCACGATATCATTTATTATATCATTCTTAAAAATCTCTTCCGCAAAGTACATCTAGATTAAGTAACTAATATGATCAAATTGTGCTTCAACATATTATGATCAATAAAATTATGTATTTTTGAAACATTCAACTTTGATTAAAACCATTGTCTTTTGAGTTTTTCTTATGTGATAAACACTGTTTTGCTAATTGGTATTGAAAATAGAGTAAAATTAAAGACAAGAAAGGAACTGACAAAAATAACCAATTCTACCTTATTTCTATTTCACAACCAAGGTTACACATTTTTAAGAGCAGTCTTTCCTAAATCATAATAAATTGGTATGCAGCGCTATCTAATGGCAGCTCTACAAAAGTGCTCCTCATTGTTTTGGGAATAACCTGTGTTATATTGTTTGGAAAGTTGCTGTGTTTTTCAGTATTTGTTGTGTTTGTTATTCTGTTAAATATGGACATGTTTTTGTGACTTTTGTACTTGGATTTACCACTAAATATTTGTGAGAAAATCTTGAACTCTCTATCCTTACTAGTGTTAAGAAAATGCATGCAGTAACCATTAAACACACAAGAGAGTTTCTTCTTGCTGTAGAGAAATCTGTTAAGTCTTGTGTGGGCTTTCAGCCAAGGAAAAGGACAATAGATGATTTAAATCCATTCAGGAGACCCACTCGCAGAGGAACAAAGGCTGGCATTAAATTCAGGAGATGCATACCAGTGCTTATAAATAGAGATTGTGCTAATTGGAATAACAAAAGCAATGAGGGTAAACAATCAGGGATAAATTTCAACAATCTAATCCAGCTACCTACCAACAATCTAATTCAGCAACCTACAGGACTCAAAGAAACATACCATAATGATATGCAATATGAAATTCAAACTGTAATTAAACCAAGGCTTGTGAACCACGTTAGAACTATCAAAACGCACCGCAATAATTTACATGTCATAAAAAGGGATCATAAACTTAAATTCAATAACCAGCATACCAAGCCGCTAATAGTGTTCTTACAAAATGTTCGCTCCATCAGCAATAAAGCAATATCTGTTTCTGACTTTGTTGTATCGAATGATATTGACATTTTAGCACTAACTGAAACATGGCTGGGAAATGTGACTGACAGCTCTGTAATAGGTAACCTTGTCCCTACGGGTTATGAATTTGAGCATGTCCCCCGTTCCACCGGAAAGACTGGAGGAGGGGTTGGGTTGCTGTTTAAATCTGGATTATCACTAAAGATTAACACCTCGACTAAGGATAATCTCTACACGCATTTTGAGCATATGGATTGCTGTATCAGCACTGGTGATTTACAATTTGCATTAAGTGTTATCTACCGACCCCCTCCCTCTTCTAAAAATGGATTCAAGAATTCTATATTTTTTGATGAATGGGCACTTTATCTAGAAAGTATTACAGCCATGAAAGATCGTGTGACCATCGTTGGTGATTTGAACTTTCACCTGGATAACCCTAATGATGTTGATTCACAGAAGTTTTCTAGACTTTTAAATGTCCATGGTTTAAAACAACATGTCGTTGGTGCAACTCATCGTGCTGGACATACCCTGGATGTAGTGATAACCCGAGAACACAGTGACATACTGTATGGTTCACCATCTATTGTTGACGCATGTCTTGGTAATATGAATGGAAATTTGACTTGTGATCATTACGCTGTAAGTCTCAACATCAATACGCATAAACCAGATCACATTCGCAAAGTTACAACGTTCAGAAAGTTTCGTGATATCAATGTTCCTGATTTTATCGATGACATCAAACATTGTGAAACCTTAATGAATGTCAATCAGTCGGTTGAGGAGCTAGTGGCTGCCTACATTAATCATTTGAGCAAATTAGTTGATCGCCATGCACCAGAATGTACCAAGACAATTACTTTACGACCCAATACCCCATGGTACACAGACACACTCAGACATGCAAAACATGAACGAAGAAAGGCTGAAAGAAAATGGAGGACGACTCGTCTTACTGTCCACTGGCAAATTTATAGAAACCAATGTAAAGTTGTTAATAAACTTCTAGTTCAAGAAAAACGGAACTATTATTGCAACAAAATTGCGGAATGTGGCAGTGATCAAAGACGACTTTTCAGTCTAACCAAAGACTTAATGGGTGAACCAAATGATGCCACATTGCCATCAAACACATGTGTTGAAAGTCTTGCTAATCAATTTGGTGAGTTCTTTATAAACAAGGTAGCAGCTATTCGTGAGGAATATGATACTTGTGATGCCACGGCCAGTGTAGACGTAATGGCAGACGATAGTATTTTTGGTGGTTGTCCTCTAGAATCTTTCTCTCCTGCCACCGAAGAAGAGGTACGGAAGCTAATTACAAGCTCCCCAACAAAGTCCTGCAACTTGGATCCTATACCTACCTGGCTATTGAAGCAATGTGTCGATGCACTCCTGCCAATTATAACCGCCATCATAAACCAATCACTGATTGAATCAAAGGTGCCGTCTTGTTTTAAGCGTTCTATTGTTAAACCACTGCTCAAAAAGCCTGGTATGAATAAAGAAGTGTTTAAAAACTACCGACCTGTATCAAATTTACCTTTTATATCCAAACTTTTAGAAAAAGTTGTTGCAATACGCCTTCAACATCACTTAAATGCCAATGCTTTGCATGATAATCTCCAATCTGCATATCGCCAGTACCATTCAACTGAGTCAGCTTTACTAAGAGTACATAACGATATTGCTGCAGCTCTTGACAAGAGGTCCCAAACAATGATGGTCATGTTGGACCTATCGGCAGCCTTCGATCTTATTGATCATGAGATCTTATTTAATCGTCTCCAACATACTTTTGGAATTGCGTCAAACTCATTAAAATGGTTTAAATCATATTTTAGGGACAGAATGCAATGTATACAAATTGATAATGTTATATCTGACGAGAAACAGCTAAGATTTGGGGTGCCACAAGGATCTGTACTTGGTCCTTTGATATATTGTATGTTTACCCGTCCAGTTGGAGAAATAATTCAGCGCCATAACATCAACCATCACTGTTATGCTGATGATACACAATTGTATTTGAATTTTGGTGCCCTTGAGTCCTGGAATGATGTATCTTTAAAGGTCCAAGCATGCCTTTCAGATATAGTCAGGTGGATGCGGGTTAATTGCTTGAAACTTAACCAGGACAAAACTGAGTTCATTGTATTTTCACCAAAATTTCAGGGTAATGCTATTCAAGACTTGTATATAAATATGGGACCTAACACCATATGTTCAGTTCCTAAAGTAAAGAATTTAGGTGTATATCTTGATCACAATCTTACCATGGATAATCAAGTTGACTCTATCTGTAAGTCCTGTTATTGGCAGATCCGGAATATTGGCAAAATTAGAAGGTATATCTCAGATGATGCATGTAAGACTTTAATCCATGCCCTTGTGACATCAAAACTGGACTACTGCAATGCCCTGCTATATGGCCTGCCTCACAAGCTAACCGATCGCCTTCAGCGAGTTCAGAATCGCGCTGCACGGCTTGTGAGTCGCACTCGTAGACATGAGCATATTACACCCGTATTACGTGACTTACATTGGTTGCCGATTCATTGCAGGTTCAATTATAAGATTCTGTTATATACATATAAGTCACTTAATGGTTTAGCCCCTATCTACCTCTCTGAATTAATGCATAAATACAAGCCTACTCGATCTCTACGCTCAGAATCCAAGTCCTTACTTACCAAACCTGTCATTAAAACTTCTACATACGGAAACAGGCGTTTCGATTACTCATCTGCGACATTATGGAACAGTTTATCGGAGGAAGCTAAGTGTGCCAAAAATATAGATGAATTTAAAAAACTAGTCAAAACCTTTCTATTTAGATCTGCATTCCATTAACTGTGTTTTCTATACTATTTATTGTCACATTATTACTACGCATTTTCCATTTTGCGTTTTTGCGTTTATAGCGCTTTTAAATTTAAAATTGTTGTCAGATTTATATATATTTTAAATTTTAAGAATTTGTTTGTATCATTTTCGCTTTTACATTTGCAGTTTTTATACAATTTATTGTCAGTTGGTATTTAACAAATTTTCTACCCTTTTTATACCTTACATTATCGATTTATATATTTGTATATCATGTTTGTTTGTATTTTACTGTAAAGCGCCTTAGAGCAATTTCTGATTGGATAAGGCGCTATAGAAATTTTGTATAATAATAATAATAATAATAAGCATATGCCACCAGTTATAAAAAATCTTGCATTGAATAAAAAAATAACTGCACAGTTATTTACACATTCTCACATGCCTGATTAAAAGTTAACATTACAAACAAGAAGGCTACTTACAGGCGAACCCTCTGGAAGATTGTATGTTGGATTGGCATCAACTTGATTCCTAAAAGCTAGAACGAACCTTTCTGTGGTTGACTGTTGAATTATGATGTTTCGGGCATTAACAAGCGGAGATGCTACTTTGTCCTTTAGATCTTTGTAGTCAATAGAATTTAATCTGTGCAATCAGGGACAAAAAAAATTAGAAGAGAAAAGGAAAATAAAAAGGCAACCTTGGTTAATCATTCATAAACTTTACAACAGATATCCAAGAAAATACATTTATTCTTCTTCTTCTAAATTTTAGGCATGTATCTAGATCTAGAGATAAGATGAATATGGGCTAGAAGGGCTTGTTAGAAAATGATTTGAAATATGAGGACCTCTTCATGAAGTTGTGTCCACTCTCTTGGTTCCCAAACTTACCTTATTTCAAAGTCCGGAATATTTTCGTTAAGAGAAATGACATTCAACGTCACAAATTGAGCTCCTGTAGGACTCTCATGGGATATGGCATGCTCCTCTGTTTTAACTACATTAAGATGACAATCTTGCTGATGAGCAATCTTCACACTGTATGGTGAAGTCTTGATTATCCACGAATCTGTGACATACGTTCGTCTCCCAGCAGGTCCCGTCTGAAACTTGTCTATCCTTCGGAATTCTATGTTGATGGATGACGCTGCCAATCGCCACGAGTTACCGTGGTAACCTAGACTCTTTGCTATTGGGTGATTGTTCCAATTCTGCCGCTTCCACAGTAAAAACAAAGAAAGTCCTATTCCAAAGGTACCAATTGCAGCACCAAGGAATATTATCCATGGTAATGTTAGTTGAGAAAAGCTGAAAAGGTCCAGTTTTTGACTGACAAATCCAAGGCCGATATAGTAACCTAGACACAGAGAAAAACAAAACAAAGAATAAACTTTTAAACCTCATAACATGAAAACACAGACAAACTGGCAAGAAATGATTAATGGATATAATGACATTCACATGTGCCTGTGAAGGCATTTCCAGAAACAGTGCACCTGAAAGCTCATTCCATAATCATTTTAAAGATCTGCTTTATTGGCTCCAATTATAGCACGCTATAGCTAGGAAAGTTTGTGATTATGTAACAGACCTGCATATAGCTTTTTAACACCATTAGGCTCTTTGTGTAACCACTGTGTAGACATATGTTCATGTCTATAATGTAGCTAATCATAGAGCATTCACAAAAAAACCTTCATACAAGAAAAGAAAAGGGGCAGGCATGGCAGACTAAATGGTAAAAAGAGGCCATTTACGACCAAGGCAATTAGTTTTTGAAAGGTTACATTATTTATATATCCACACAGTAGTCTTGTATATTCAGCTATTCCTAAACTGAAAGTGCTCATGGTCATTTCAACAAAAATACTGTATGAATCATTCACTTCAGACAAAATTTGGTGCATGTTTGTTATCTGAATGACAACTGATGTGTACTTTATGGATTGTGGTCAATAGCAATCAATCTTTCCTCTCAGATGTAGAGTACTATTTCCATCAATTGCTCAGACTGCAAGAGTTGCAAATTTCAATTTCAAACTTAGCAAGAATTCAGATTTCTACAGACATTCCAAACTCTACCTTACTTTGACCTAGAAACGATCTCTGCGAGCAATGCTTGGCATCAAAATACTAACTGTTATGTCAGCAGATACAAACTACAAGAATAATAGAGGCCCAGCCTACTAACTTAATAAGACCAGAGTAAAACTTTGAATAGCTTTCACAGCTATGCTAAGGCTCAGATAATGAATTACCCAATGGTAGTGCTGAATGTATAACAACATTGGCAGAAGTCTTCTTAATGTGATAATAGATCAAATGCATGTCTTCACTTCCCAGCCAGGAAGACAGGATATTTTCTATAGTGAGACCAGCTGCTCGGAATTCAGTTGGTGTAAAAAGAAGGCACATTGTGAGAAGGAAGTAAACCACAGAAAACACAAATTCTTCAGAAGCCATTGCTGAAAGAAAGGAAAAGAAATGTGAATTTGAAACTCTCACCTAATTTCACAAGTTAAAAGCATTAGCCTGCTCAGAAGAATGGCTCTCAGACAATGTCGAGTATTGTAAAAAGATGTTTCATTCATGAACAAAATTAAACTGTCATTGTGTTTGAAATTACTTATCAATTGTGCCATCTTGTTCCCTTACTTCTACTTGTAGGCAACATCATATTTTTGGGAAGTTTGCTCTTTCAAGCCCATCAGACATACTGTATCTGCATGTCCTAATTTTCCAAACATTTTCTTTTCTACAATTTTCTTTACTTTGTATTGAATTGAAGAGAAACCATGAAAGAACTAATAAATTGTATTCATATAAAATTATCAATTGCAATGTTGTTGAGCACACTAATTTAATGTTAAACGATAATCAAATGTTAAGCCTAACACTGTAACAGTAACACTAACAATGTAAGTGTTACAGTTAGTTAGGTTTTAGACCCTATTTCGTAACAGGCCTAGAAACTTACTAAGCCTAGTCCACACTACAGTAGGTTTGACCTACTGTATGTTATAGTTAATGAGGCAAATAATACCCTGGTTCTTTGCTAGTTTCGCTGTAACTTGATAGACTAATATATGACTGAAGCGTCACCTTTCCTTACTTGTAAGTTTCGGTAGATTGGGCTATGGTCCAGGTATTATTCGGCCAGGTCAGTGTGACAAGTTTGTCTACCAGTTATTCACTTGCATACACAGTACACTACGTAGCCTCCATGCAGACGACAAAATTAGATCATACTTTTAACTTGTTTGAGTTTTCCAGTCATATTTTTCATTTAAAATTATGGTACCTTCAAAAATTATGTTAAAAATATTAAAAATATTTCAATTTATGATTTTATGTTATATTTTACAGCATTCTTTAAAAAAAAGGTTATAAATCTACCCTTTATATTTTTTATAAGTTTGTACGTGCCTTGCAAAATTGCAAAATGGCAGCGCCCATGAGAGGATTGTTTTTCTTCGCTCGTTCCATAAGTAGGCCTTCGTCGGCTTCTTTTCTACTCAAAGGAAGCCAGAAGTGTATAGTTTGTCCGCAAAATGTCATAGTGAGGAATATATCGCAGGATCAAGCTAGAAAAAATAAACTCGTTTTTTATAAAACTATTGGAAAGTTTGCAGCTCTGTTTGTGTTACTTGGAGTAACTTCACCGTACTGGAGTCAATTGCAACATGCAGGAACAAGTTGGGAACCACGGAGGGACAAAAAGAGGAGAAAAATTGCTGCAGAAAGAGCAGCATTGGAAAGAAGTGACGAAAGTGGTAGCAGCAATGTGAATCACGGATTGCTTCCAGCAGTGAAAGCAGCAGAAGTCGTAGAGGGACATGAAGGGATCGGATATGTTCCGCCAAGATCAAAACGATTTAACTTTATAGCAGATGCAGTGGAAGTGGCAGCGCCTGCTGTGGTGTACATTGAAATCCATGGAAGGTTTGTTCAGTATTTTCAAAACAAACAAAAATCTTGCAAGTTTTATAAGGAGGTAGCACCATCTTGCTCTTCAGTTCTGTTGATTATGTGACTCTGCAAGTTAGGGTACCCAACTGATTTCATTCACAATTAGTTGTAGACAGTTACAAATGAATACATGAGTTTTCTGTAAAAACTTAGAAGGGTATTTCATTTGTCATTTTAAGCTTGTTGTAGTGATAAACACAAAGGACTGAATTGTTTTTGATACCAGCAAACTCTGTTTCAATGGTTTCATCAGTACTGCTTTGTTTCAGAGTCATCTATTTACACCCATTCCTCTTTTTTTACAGAATTCCTCTGAGACGAGACAAAGTGCCAATAGCTAATGGTTCTGGTTTCATTGTATCAGCTGATGGTTTAATACTCACGAATGCTCACGTAGTTGCGAACAAGATGGTTCGTAATCAACAAGTAATGGTGAAGCTGTACGATGGACGTATGGTTAAAGGAGACGTCATAGCAATAGACTCTGTTTCTGACCTTGCTGCTATCAAGGTCTACACGGCAGTAAGTATTCAAAGACTATAGTGCTACCCAATCAGAATTGGACCCTTGATAAATGACTATTCCTGACAGACATGTGTGGATGCTACTACTACTAGAGTAAGAATGATTTGAAGTTGTAGATACTGAGCTTTCCTCTCTCAGTAGCCCTATTAAAGTGGTCAAGGGATGGGTTTGATATGTACATTTCCGGCTGATATGTGAACTTCATATTGCGGCAAATTAATTATTATTTGTTATCTTTGGGGTTAAAGGCAAAGTTTTGAATTCACAATTTGTATATATCTTCATTTCTCAAACAGGACAAGCTACCCACCCTGAGAATGGGCAAGTCTGGCAAATTACGCCCTGGGGAATGGGTGATTGCTATGGGAAGCCCTCTGGCTTTGAGCGATACAATTACAGCTGGGATAGTGAGCACTGTGAACAGAACTAGCAAGGAGCTTGGATTAAATAAAGATATTAATTATATTCAGACTGATGCTGCCATTAACGTAAGTTTCTGAAGGAGTTTTTTTTTCTCTTTAAATTCTCTTTGTTTTTATTAACCATACAAAAACAATTATCTGGAGAAAACTAAGGGCTACTAAAGTGCATATGAAAAAGTAAATATTTTGAATTGAAGTAATGGGTTCAGATGGAAATGTCTTGTGTAGTAACAGGTACTGTAACTGGTGTAGCCTTTACTTGGAGTGCATTTCCAACACTCATTGTTTAACTATTTATACAGAGTATTTTCCAGGCATCTTTTACATCTCTAGCATACATATGTGTAAATAGTTGAAAAGGTGTATCTTTGGGAAGAAATATTGTAATACAAACTGAAGGAACAATGGAAAAAAAACTGACTGGGAAAATATAAACATTGGAAAAGAAAAGAGGCGAGGAGGGAGGTAGGTCTTGTGAGGTAGAGAGTGGATGGGAGTGTGACCTTTGAAACTTATACATGTAAGTTTTTAATGTTTCATTGGTGATAACTTTTTAATGGGGACCATTCTAAAAGTTGTATTTCTTGTTGAGGCATATATTTTCCTTATCTCAATGCTTGAACAGGTGGGAAATTCTGGAGGACCGTTGGTGAACCTAGATGGTGAGGCAATTGGAATCAATACCATGATGGTCACAGCTGGTATATCCTTTGCCATACCTAGCGATTATGCCAAGGATTTCTTGGATAAGGTTAGAAACCTTCAACTAAGCGAAAAAGGTATACAGAATACTTGGAAAATATATTAACACTATCATTTTTAGATTATGAATTCACATGCGTTTGATATAGTGTTTTGCATAATTACTGTTTCAAAGCTCAGTTGTACTATTGTAATATCAGTTTCTCTGAAGGCATTGTTGGCAGCAGCTTGAATAGTATTGTGTAATTTTTAGATGGTTTGAATACTTCAAATTTAGCCGTACTGTAGTTAGGTTGGTATGTTGTAGATGTATATATATATATATATATATATATATATATATATATATATATATATATATAGCATTTGTTTCACAAGGTGTCAACATGACATGAGGTCAATAATTAGGGTACCTCTTGTTCACTGCTGCTATTTCAAAACTTGCTTCTAATAAATAAATATAAATACCATATATTAAAGTGCTGTTATCATGAAATAAAACATGCTCAAGAGCACTGTACAAAAGAACCAAAACCTGGAATATAAAATTACCAAACTTAAGAAAACCTAAAAGTAATAACAACAGCAGTAAAAGTAAAACATGCTCAAGAGCACTGTACAAAAGAACCAAAACCTGGAATATAAAAATACCAAACTTAAGAAAACCTAAAAGTAATAACAACAGCAGTAAAAGTAAAACATGCTCAAGAGCACTGTACAAAAGAACCAAAACCTGGAATATAAAAATACCAAACTTAAGAAAACCTAAAAGTAATAACAACAGCAGTAAAAGTAAAACATGATATAAGACAGGGTAATAAACCACAATAAAGAACATAAAAATATAAATATACATAAATATGGGCACAGTAAAGTGAATAAAACAAAGTAATGTATACATTTCTTCCGCAAGATAATCACATGCTGTAAAATAATTCTTCCCGTCTTCCAGGCGACTCTGAAAAGGGTTCCTCTGGGATGTATGACAAGTTCTTTGGTTCCAAATCAAGCCCTGCGAAAGATTTCAGTGAAGGTGTAAAAAGAGGATATTTGGGCATCACGATGTTGACCCTGTCCCCTCACATCCTGAGTGACCTGCAGCAGCGTGCAGTAGAATTTCCAGACGTGACTCATGGGGTCTTGGTTTACAGGATTGTGATTGGCTCCCCGGCCCAAATGTAAGTATGATGTATGATGGAATGATCTGTTTGGCTAATACAGTTCTAGTTCTTCACTATGCAGAATGAGAGTGAAGCTATGTAATCAGGAAAATGCATTATCCTTTCTTGTTTCTCAGCCTTCTTGGTCAAAGAATCATCATTGAAGTGCATTTAATACTCACAGCAGTTTTCCTGTTGGACCTGTCGGTGGCTTGTGATACTTGGGAATTACAAGGTCATCAGCATTCCCCCACAAATATGCTAGACAGGATAAATCTGGTCACCAATGAACATTCTTAGATTTCTGTTACTGCCATATCACACTTTTATTCGACGAGTCACCTCTTTGGTAATTTGACCCTGTGTTGTCCATTAAACTAGATGAAGTACTTTATAAAAAGCTTTCAGTGCAGTTTAGCATGCTTACATTGAAGTTGTCCAAACTGCTTCTCAAATATGCTTTGGAAAAAGAAGGAGTTTGGAATGTTAGTTTGCTATAAAGTCAGAAGGATAAAAAGGTTTGAGAAGAAAATACGCTATATAAAATAAATACGCTATAAATAATAAATCAACTTGCAAACATTTAGTTTCCTCAGTATTAGCTCTACGTCCATACTCCTTGTGTGTGATCAAATTCTGGTCTACTACATGTTATATTATTTTCTCCTTGGTTTATTTGGCAAAGTTGTGCCAAAGTTCGTTTTATTGTTTGTAGTCTCTCTCCAAAAGATCAATTCAATTTCTTCATGTTCCCAAAAAGGCATCTACATGAAAGCAGATCCACTCTGCTGTAATCGTACAAATGTTTTTTTTTTTTTTTAAGACTTGTGCCTGAATTAGACTTATTTTTCTAATAGCATCAACAACTTATTCTTTTCTTCAAGGTCGGGTTTAAAAGCTGGTGATGTCATCACACACATGGATAGTCAACCAATCAAATCCGCCGAAGATGTCTATAGAGTTGTGCATGCATCCAAACCGATAAATGTTACCATTGTCCGTGGAAGGGAGGTTATCAAAGTAAAAGTCACACCAGACTAAGCACAACGAGTTTGAAGTCAAAGAAAACTTACAAAGGATATAATCCATGAGTCCTAGCAGATATTATGGTTTCACATACATGGGTGGATAAAGCAGAATAATGGATCCATGCAACCACTGCCATAGGATAAATAAATAACAGTTTCCTGTTGAAATATTCTCTACCAAACGATAGCATCAAGAGGTACATATAGTAACTTTGGTGAGATCTTCATTTGGCCATTCAATACCTTGTTACATTTGGAGAAAAATCTTTTGAAAAGCACTAATAATTTGTCTGTGAAAGTGGCTGGACCACAAAGGTTAAGACTTTAAAGTCACCTCTTCAGATGTACATTCTTGCAGCAGCTTGAAAGAACATTACAGAAAATGTTCCCACAGATAGAGCAACTTGGATTTAAATAATAACATTAATATCAAATCTCACCATAACATGAATATTAGATAATCTTTTCCCCCCTAGATGTAGGTCGTTAATGGTTGTGAGGAATGTGCTCACATTATAACATGTTTGTCTTTTTTTTTTTGAATGTGGATACCTCTGTATGAAAGTCTTCCATGGCCTCATCATGCAATTCTTTCACAATGATTTTCTTGATTTTGATGCTAAACCCTATAAACTGCTGCCATTCGGTAGTGATTTACATAGGATTTCTGTTTTTTTTTATATCTTTGTATGATACCTTGCAAATTTACTCTTGTGATAAACTGTTTTTTTTGTTTTGTTGAGATGGGCTTTTTATTTGCTGTGCCTTTTCTTTGCTATTAACTTTAATCCACTTAAGACTTTCTTAAGTTTGATAATGCAACTTTGGTTTGGCAACATTTGATGCTTGGTTCTTGACAGGATAAGAAAACCGTTTAAGTTTTCACTGATCTACATGCCAACGATCAGAAAAGCATCCTCTTTGTGAAAACCCAGTGAAAGAGCTATTGACTTAAGACTTGATAAAGAACCACTTTAGATATGAATGTATTAAGTTTTCTAAAGAGCCAGACATGATTGAGGTTTATAGTCTTTGCTAACCATAATTATGCATCATTCCAGAATCATCACTTATGGGTCATCACTATTGCTTCCAAAACCACTGAAGTTTATTGAGAGATGTTTGGAAGTCAAAGTATGTATGTAAAACTACTCAATGTGTTTTCATTTCAAACACATCTCTAGAATTGGAAAAGAAAAGGGTGAAAAAAGGATTGATTAAAATGTAAATATACAGGAGATGATAAAATTCTGAGCTCAAGGTGGTATAATTTGGCAAACTATGAAAGAGAGGTACATCATTCCTTATATTTGGCCTTATACTTCAGATAACCAGTAAAATTATTCAGGTTTTTCATTTATGTATCAAATGATCTACTACGCAAGAAACTGGAACTGTCTCACACTTGCTGTCAATACATAATTAGTAATAAACACCATATTAGTGAAAAAGGTCTTCTATTTTTTAATGACTGTTTCTTTTATCTATATTTTTTATTTCCTTCTTGTTATTAATAATCTATGCTGCCCAAGAAATTCCACGGAAATGGTAGCCGTGCAATGGCGGAGGCTAAAGAAAGCAAATCACAGGATTCCGATAACTTTTTGGAAGAAGCTCATCCCTGAATGTAGCTAAGAACAGTGATACATTTTGTGTGTGTCATCCTATGCACAGTCCCAATGGGACTGTGTAGAGGTTTTGAAGTCAGGACCTAGACATATGAGTAATATCGGTTTGGGGAGCAGATCGACAAGGGAAAGCTGTAGATGTACACAGCATTGAATGGTAAACTGGTAGTTTGTCCATATCGAAAGTTAAAGTTACTGCAAAATTGAGTATAGAAGTGTATTTTAACAGACTAGGTGAACCAATAAGATTATTGCTACAAGCTGTATACAAGTTTGCTGTAGCAACTTGTGGTTTGTGAAAGAATGAGGGGTGGTTGGTAGTCTTACGGGCAATTTGTAAGGTTTCATGTCACTTCTTCCATTTTAAGTAACAGTAATCCTTGAAGCTCTGTCTTAACATGCAAATGAGGTGCATTTACTAAACATACAACAAAGAAATACAAAACAAAAGTGATACCAATAATATAATAATGCCCTTTTAGGGATGTTTTATTCTAACGACGAATAAATCTATCCAATAAGACTATCTAGAATCAGAGCTATTACAGTGGTTTACAGCTATTAAACTACTTTTCCCTGGAAGTTTTCAGTTTATGTTAAATTTGCCCACCTATGTTTTCTGACGTGGTAAAAAAGTAGTCTGCTGATCTAGCTTCCATCTTCAGGAAGAGTAGAGTAGACTTGTAACATGATGTAAGAGCATCAAAGCACATCAATTTTGCATTAATATGTTGACACAAGCAAACCTAAAATATTATGTAATAATAATATCAATGCATAGCTTTTATATAAGCCCCTCCAGAGTTAATCAAATCAAATAAAAAAAATAGAGAAACTCCCCATGTCAATGAAAAAACAAACGAACATGTAGATTATGCCCATAAAGATAAATACAAGATAAATAAATACTCAAACTGAAACTGCTTTCTCTTTCAATGTAAATAATATGCAGCATTCAAATTTACTTTAACACAAAGAACAGCAGAAATATAAATAAATAATATTTCGAAACTTCAAACATTTGTTAATGATGTGGAGAGCAATAGTATTGATGTCAATTTTCTTCCACTTTGGTGTTTAAAGATCTGAATGGCAAAACCATATAATTTAATCTTATTTAACAGAATGGTGAATATAATATTGATATATTTTTATCATTGAATTTGTGTTACGGATGCATGACATTGTTTAGCTAGAACAGTTCTTCTTGGGTAGAACTTAGAGGGTCATAGTTTTCTGTCATTGTGATTTGTGACATGTCGTTCCATTCGAAGCAAAGTCACTCTGTGACACATCGATATGGTCCGAAAGAAGTGGTATATGTTAGATTTTACTTGAATGCTAACAGGAACCTGCATCTTGAGATGTAGATAAATTCTATGCATAGATTACAGGATGACTACGGCCTTGCATGAGTGGAAGGAATATATTTTGATCTTCTGCAGACGTACATTTATACAAGTTATATAACTGGTGCATAACTTTCAACTTATAAATATGAACATAATGTGAAATACGGCAAAATACACTGCCCCTCAAAGGGAAAACAACACCTCTCTGTATAAATTGCAAATAGGACAGGCCTTCATATCCACCAGCAGTTACTGCTTGCTTCAGAATACTGTTTTATGCAGTAAATGAATCATTTTTGAGGAAAGCTTTCATCCCTCCTGTCAAGCCCTTTCGGATTTGCAGCGCTGATAATTAGCAGTCGTAGGTTTTTTCGATGACCTCAAGGTACGGGTGAAGCGTCTCCTGTGAATGCCCTGAACCGATATTCCAAATCTCGTCTCCGATCGCTCACCTGTCCTTGTAATTTATTGGCCTGCGGGAAATATTGACAAGTTAAAAAAAAAAAACCATTTAGAATATGACGCTGATGAATTGATGATAAGCCTGAGCGATTTTAAGATTTTAGTGCCGACAAGAAATAATCGGAGACTTAATCCTATTATACACTGCAGGCAAGGTATTTCATTTCATTTGACAGAGAGTAGAAGGATGCAGTAAAATGCCACACAACATTAAAAACAATCATGGTGAAAATTTGGAAATTGGTCACAAAAGGATAGAAACACAAACACACTATTTTGATGACTTTTATTGCAAAGAATAATATTAATATTACGCTTTTGTCGACGAAGGAAGAAATACTGTTTATCTACGACATTATTGTTCCAACAACTTCCAATCATGATACACACAAGGAAAATGATAGATCTTCTGAGAAATTGTGAACCAAAGGTTGACAATAAGTTGTTTTCTAGTTTGTTTTTTTTCTGCCAAGATTTCTAGCATCATTGAGGGTAGAAGGGACATGAATTGACGCTACAATGTGCAGCTGTAGGAACCTAATTAAACTTACAAATACACCCTCTACCAGTTATCTTTCAAATCACTGCAAGCCTCTTTTTTCATTTCACACTTATAATTGTAATGAGAATTTATTTACGAAAATGCAATAAGAAAAATCAGATTCACAGCAAAGTGCAATAAGCAAGTGTATGATGGATTACCAAAATACTATTTTACAAGTATCGGGAAATGTACGAAAAGGCGACAGGATTTGGAAGCTGGAAAAGATCAAGTGAAATGAAAATGAGATGAAACTGAATATTTCTTCTTCTTTCTCAAACTCAGTTTTGAGAGGGACAAGATTAGCATGACCTGTAGCATATAATGCAATGATATGGTCTAGTATTAAAGAAGGAAGATTTATAATTTTATGACTGTTGTCAGAGTAACATGTGATTTTAGAGACACTATTCCAGAATTAGCTGTTTGCTTCATCCCTTCACAAGGTTTGAAATAAGCTGCGATCAGAAGGCTTGATAAAATGTACAAACTTCATGACAAGTGTTGCTAAGTGTTTATTCAAATCATGAGCCCTGAAGCACCTCTTCTTTCAAGAAAGTATGGAACAGACATGAAGAACACAATAAACTAGAGGCTTTATGAGCTGAAAAGAATCTACAATAGCTGATGTAACAGTGAACGCTTAAGTTGTTCCCTCTCCTATATCCTTCCTATTTGAATGTTATGAAACTTGAAACAATCGAAGCAAAATGTCATCGCATAGATTCCTTCAGTGTTCGGCAAGGCCTAAAAGTAACAGGTGATAGACAGAAACCGTACAGCATGCTCTGAATAGGAATTATAATGAAGATCTCACGTGCACGAATGTGCAGACAACGTAATGTTGGCTCAGTTACAGTTAGTGATCCATGAAGTAGACAATGTTTGCGAAACGACAACAAACAGAAACATGCCGGTTGTACCGATTTATCAATAGTGATTGGTAACAGCGGAGCATATCCTTACCAGTTCTAGGTCTCTCTTGGCAGCTTCCATTTGCTCCTGTGGGTTGCCTTTGGGTTTGTTCTTTCTTTCTTGCACCCTCTGAGTATGTTGTTTAATCTTCTCCATCAACTGTTTGTCTCTCTCCAACCTACGAAAGACAGCAATCTCATGAATTAAGAGTTGCAACATGTCAAGGGTCATTTGAGAGATGAAAACATCCAGTACACAGCTAGCACTCATGTTGTTGTACATTAAAAAGCTATGCAATAGTTGAAGAATTCACTTCCAATGACCACAGTGAGCGAATATCTAGAGAATATTACCAAGGATAAAAAAAAAATTAGTTTCACTGTAGTTTTCTCTAATATTTCAAGGTCAAGTTATTATTTTAATACCTTTGAAAAGCAAAAAAAAGAAATAGTAATTGCGATGTGATCCATGGCTCCCAGGCTATGTAAGGTACTATGGCTAGTGACTTGCACCTCAACCCATCCCCCCCCCCCCCGATCCCGCATCGCTCACAAGAATATCACCACCAACCAAGAGCTAGGTAACTCCCTGTCAATACAAATCATGACTAGTATTCCTATGTCACCTTTTTTAATTCTGGTTTACCAAAATTTCTCTCATCTTTCAAATTTTCTATGCAATTCTCAAGTCAGTTTTTCCATTCAAAAAAACACTGTGAAAACTGACATTATTTAGGTAAGATTTCATGTCATTCTCAGCTGCATAATTAAGTTACTGTACAGAATATGCTGTCCCAGGACAATTTTGGCAAAACTTTACAGATTCTTATGTAAGATGTACATGTTGTTTTTCTACGGCTGATTTGTAATGATCTACCATTGCCTGAGATGACCGAATATCTCAAAAAGCTACCGACCCTATCGCTAAGGCTTTTCAATAAGGTTGTGCGACAGATGTGTGGACGGTTTCATCCTGGTCGAGCCCCTCCACATGGGGAAATTGTGGGAAAATTCAAGAAACAACACTATGACAGGGAGAGCGATACTTCAGCGGGGAGGAATGGTAAGTAAGCCTTTATGAAAATCTGTGTCATTGGAGATGAATAAAATATCCCCAAATATCAGCTTTGTATTTTTCTGTTTTTGTGATAAGCATCTTTCTACTTTTTTATTAATATTGTAAGAAGTTTTACATACTTTGCTTTGTCTGACTTCTGTCTTGAGCCTGGTTTTGATTTCCTTTCTCTTTCGAGTTTATCTGAGAGTTCCTTCTGCAAAATAGAATAATACAATAAATAATAACATAATAAGTCTATAAAACTAAATTTGCTATTCAAACTATTTCTGACCATACTGGTTTCTAATGTGCTGCTAAAAAACAAAACAAAATTTAAACTTGTTTCAGTCATTGGCTTGCAAATGATTAGTAGTAACAGATCCATCACTTTACATTAAAATCTTAACGGCAGTACACAATAATTGCATTCATTTTCATATTCCATGATCATTTTCCCAGCCAGAATTTTTGTTTTTCTCTCATCAATTCACTATTCCTCTACCTTACTTGATTTCAACTGAAACACATCTGCTATTGAAACATCTTCATTAAAATACGGACCAAATATGACATGAATTAATTAGGTGGGAGGGGAAGGGAGGTAGGGGGTTGATAATACAGGTGGAACATAAAGATGCATTTCATTGGAAATGATCTAATAAAATAACTGCTTTTTATGAATAAGAACATTTTCAAAATACCTTAATCCTCTCCTCCTTGCTCAGTATCTGCAAGTAATCACCATTGACGTCGTATGGAAACTTCATTGGATCCGTGAAATCTGGGATGGAGGGAATTTGAAGAGAAGTGACTAAGATCCGTGGGAAACACAAGTTTGACAAAATCACAATCTTATATTCATGTGGCCCTGGACATGTAAATTGATCACTTAGTCTTAACAGATAGTAATTGATTGATTACAATCCATAAAAGTGTGTTGGCTTTAAAAACAGTTGATCACTGTTTGACAGGACATATTAAACACATAAAGAGTCTATCAGTACATCAGAAATAAGAAACATGGGCCAATGATTTGTTAACGACTGCTTGCCTTTCTTCAGCAGTGAAGAACCCCCTCTATGACCTATTCTGCCCGAACATTCCGGCCACTCATTGTGATGGCCCCTATTTTCGCCAACCCACCTCACCCCTACTATTGACCAGATGTCCACATTCCATTGTTTCTGCTATCTGCTGTACGTGTTGATGCTTGAAATTGGGGTAGCTTAAATTTAATGCATATTTTTCAATTTGAAGGAAGGGACTGATATTAAATTGTGGTATAGAAGAGACTGAATAGTAAAGTTTCATGGTCAACGTATAGATACTCCTTTAAAGTCTCATCATTTGTACAATATGTTCTTGTCAACTTAATCAAGAAAAACAAATCGGAACTACAAAAAGAATGTAGAAAATAAAAGACTTGAAAAAAGAGAAGGAGACAGTCACAGCATTAGTATCAAGTTTATCTTCACTCATAAAATCTGCTACAAACTGTAGGGATGGCGACATTCCACTCACCCGTTTTGCCTTGCCTCACAGCTCTTATGTAATGTTTTCTCTGCATCTCCTTAGTTTCATCTCTCCAGTCTTCCAAGAGCTTTTGGTCTCTGAAAGAAGACAAAATGCAAAATATTTGCTCAAGATAGTGACGGTGTTTCTTGCTACCTAAGGTATCCCTCAGGGTAGACCTGTTTAAAAATGGTGGATGTGTAAAATGGATATAACAGTTGAACACTATCTTTAATCTTGAAAGGTATATCTGTCGTTATTAGTAAACATTTCTTTCATACTATCAGGAGTGATGAGAGAGAGAGAGAGAGAGAGAGGGGGGGGGGGGTCAGGGGAGTGACATGACTGACCCAAGGGCCAACCTGGCTCATGGCTCCCTTACATAATATACATTAACATAGGAGAAAAAACAACCTATGCTGTCAGTTTTGCCCTATTTAGGATATTATCAAGTACACTCCTGTGAACTAGCTTTTCAGTTCCATTGTGTACAGTTAAGACAGCACAATACACATGTAAGCAATGTAGTGGGTGCTTCTTTATAACATCGTTTTTGACCCTACGTACATTCGGCTAGCACTTACAGTAAAAAGTCATTTATGCTTTTCAGAAGCACAATACACCAAAATCTCAATATTCCATTCATGTCATTATCTCACTAATCTTTCATTTCCAATACTGAACTGTTTTTGGTGGAATTTCAATATTTTTGTCTGGGCTTGCATCTGATCAAATGGGCAAGGCAAACAAATGTCTCAGAAAACATCATGGAATTGTTCATTGTATGCTGGTTACCAGTTATGTGGGTGAATGCAGTACTAATTTAATTCCCCAAAAGAGTAACAAATACTCTAGGTTTTGATTGAAAAAAAAAAACTTTTGTTTATCAGCTCAGAATGTTGGATTATTGTATGTTGATAACACGGTTACATTAATTGATAAAAAAATTTCATCTGGTGAAGACCGAACAGGTCATTCAAAACGGCACTCATCTTAGACTCTTGGTTTATTTAACAAGGTTTCGGCTTTCCGCAGACGTGGGAGACATTTTTTCAGTGACTCAATTGAATTGTCACTAATATAATCTTCAATGTTATCAAATGTGAAATTTTATTTCAGCAAAGAGAAATGCATGTTGAAAAATTTGACTGAAACATAAATGAAAGATTAAGAAGTATATCAAAACAGATGTAATTACCTGCTAAATGGATAATTCTGAGCATTTTGCAATTATTTTGCTTCAACATGTTTACTAAAACAACCTAAATTACAGATAGAATACTAATCAAAATATCTGATGTAACACCTTAACAACAGACTAACCCTAAATATGTGCTCCATTCCGTCTTTTTCAGCTTTATGAAATTTGAAATAATAATCGATTCAATAACAGACCCCTAATCAACATATCCTTGTGACCTTTGACCTCAATGGCTGACTTACTTCAACCTCTGTTCCATCAAAGCTTGTTTCTCTTTCAGCTTCTTTAATTTTTCCAGCCTCCTCTCTTCCATAAACCTTGCTTCCATTGGGTCGATGTAGACGGGATTCGCAGTCTTAGATTTCGTCTTCTTCTTCTTCTTCCTTCTGTAAAGGATAAACAAAATACAAAACCAAAGTGACAAATTTTACACCCACAATTCATCAGTATTTGATTTGCATCCTCCCTTAAGCAATACTTAACTTCCCCTTTGGAACTTTGGATCATGGGTTTGTTTTTATTTGTAACCCAACTGCATTTGCAATCTTGTTAAGACAGATATTTTAAATTTTCTGCTTAAATGAAGAAGCTAATGAATCAGCATGAAACAGGCTCTCTAGTTATTTATTTTAAATATCCAATTTTCTCTGACACAAGATTCAAAGCCTACAATTTACAATCTACGGAAAACAGCAAGGCAGATTGATATTAGACATGGTAACCACAATGACCAAAAATGTCAAACATTTGCAAACATATACTTCAACATTTATATCACTACTTTACATAATATTACATTTCAATACGCAAAACGGATTCTATAAGTATCCCAGACCAAGAAATTCAAACTTACGACTATTTGATCTTTGAAAATGAAGTTTGCTTTTGGCAAAAACTATCTTCCTCCATCTAAACACACAGATAAACATTTGTTAACATGATTAGGTACCTGTCTTTTCCTAACACACCGAGGGCACCAGCTCTCTTGAATTTCTCGTACTGCAGCTGCCGATACTCCTCGTAAGTCATGTGCTTGTGCAACGAGACTGACTTGGGTCTGGGGAATTCTAGGTCGGACGCACCGCTGGTCGTGGAAAACATGGACTGCCTGCTAGGTGACGTGAAAGCCTGGTTTTGATCTTGGTCGTCAAGGAGACGGTGTGGGCCATACTCTGAATCACTCTCTGAAGAGGCTGTGGTAGAGTCTTCCAGATTCAGGTCCTCGATTCGAAGTTCTGTAATTTTGTTATCAAAAGAGTGGAAAATAAACTAAAGATATTCTTTTGTTAAGATATAAATATTCTTATTTATTAAATCTTTCAGAAAAATTGCAATTGTTAACAAATCGTAATTTTTCATCTACAGATGCAGGCAGTGGTGGATTGGCCTACCGACTGGGAAAGAGTATACTGTTTTGTCAGATATTTTTTAAAATTTTTATGCAACGTATAAACCTCACAATTGCTTCTTGATACTGTAGACATTAAGATAAAAGAACAAAACAGACAAAATTGCTCACCAGTGTGTTTTAGTTTTTGGTCTTTGATTGTCAGAGCGTCTCTCAGGTATCTCATTATTTCCTTAATGCCTTTCTCCAGGATCCTTTGGGGTGGAAATTCTAGCGGATTACCTCGAAGGTTTAATCCGGTTAGAGTCTTCACCAGACCTTATATTAAAGACAGAAAAATGGAAAATGTTTCATCACTATGAAAATATAATATAATGTGAGGTATTTTCACAAGATTGAAGAGATACCAGTTAAGACCAGCTTGTGTTTAGCTCGAGTAAGGGAAACAAATTGTTTGAAATTACAAGCAAGCATCCATGTGTAACAACATGTCAGGTTATATTTGTCTCTCGATTTATGTCAATAATGATGTACTTTTTCATTATTACAGAAAGAACAGCTAATTGCAATTTTTGCCTTAAAATTATGGAAACTTCCTGTAAATGACACCAGATTTAATTAATTTTCTTGTTAGGCATGACAGAAGCCAGTTGCTGTTAACCTTTTGGAAGATCAACAATCAACAAGTTAATTGACTTTATGATGATAATAATAACAACTCTAGTCCTGCAAATTAGGCTAGGCTTAATAGATATATTTCATATGAGTGTAGGTTTAAAATGTAACGTTTTTTGGGGGCAGAAAATTACTTCTTAAGGTATTACACATCTGTTTATAAACCCATAGTATAAAATATGTATCTGATGGAATGCATAGTTCCAACAGTTTCAACAACACAATCAGTTATTTAAGTATTGCCAAGTGTCTATCTTACAACTTACCTAGTTCAGGAGGGAGCTCTGTGAGCAAGTTGCCTTCCAGAAGAAGAGTTCTCAAAAATCTGTAAATTTAAGTGGTGTAAGAAATGATCCTTAGTAAAGGGAACTTCTGATTATTGAAGAGAACATTAAGTTTATCATTTCAAGACTTTGCTGGTTTTGAAAACCATACCTTCCTAGTATACACATATTACTATACATTTTGATGGCAGTATTTACAGATCTAAAATCGTTTGTAATTACCTATGTTTTGCACATGTTATAGGCAGCACCTTTATTTGGTTGTATCTGAGGTCTAACCACTTCAGATTAGGAAGTTTTTCAAATACTTCATCAGGTACAGAGTCCAGCAAATTGCCCTCCAGATACAAATACTGAAAAAAGAAAAAATGAGACAACTCAATCAGTACAGGAGTGTTATATCACAAAAATATTTCTTTGTAAAATAGCGGGAATACTTTTAACTTTAACATTCCAGATGAAATAACCAGCTTCGACTTTTATCCATCAAATGATACATAAACGAATCAGTGGCTAAAAATCTTGGCAGATTTGGCACCCTCCAGACTGCCATTCACATTTTGTCAACTCTTTTGACTATTGTACGTTAACTGCCATGTATGCAAAACTTCCATACAAATTCAGGCAATTAACACTTTTCCTGCGTAAAAAACGTATAATATCTCATCAAAGAGTCTTTAAGTGTCTATTCCGCATTGATTATAAATCCCTGTTAGAGGGGAGGAATTGCTGCGTTTACAGGGCAAATTTTTAATGGTTGCTGAGACTACCAGATTTCTGATTGGACAACCAAAACCAGCTTTTGAGATTGTCTGGCAGACGACAGATTGCACTGTAACTCCCAAACAGGTAAATTGATAAGCTGGCATGATCTCCCTTTATCACTTTAAGCTACTTGACTATGCACTTACCTCAATTTCTTGTAAGCTGTAGAGTTCTTGGGGCAATTTAGCCAAATTCTTCTGGCTTAAATCGATTGATATAGCACCTAAAGCCTTGGCAGCTGCGATCAACTTTAATACATCTTCGTTTGAATACCCTCTGAAAAACAGTGTGCAAAAAATTTGTCATCATTAGAACTTGTCAGCTATTTTTTAAATTTACAAATCCTTTGCACCTACCTTGCTCCTCCTCAAAATCTAACTTAAAGAGAAACATATATAAAAGTGAACAAAATAATGTTTCCCTTTTGCAAGGTAAAGAAAGAATGTGACATTCAAACTTAATCATATCTGGTGAAGTGGTGATTTCTTTCTAAAATTCCTGAAAAGGTGGTTTATTTCATGTCATTGTATGACTAAGGCAGGAATGGAAAACAACTGACTCTAGCTTAGCTGATAATTTTCCAAATTACTGTTACCAATGAAACTTCTTCAACAAGTAACATAGATTTATAAATAGTGGAAACCTAAGAAGGCTTACAAAGGTATCCACTGCTCAGATCCAAATCAAGTCATGTGACTACACACCCAATCTTTGTTGTTGTTTTTGTTCTTATTTGGCACAAAATGAAACTTTGTTGAACTTGTTAATATGGAGTGGTTTCAGATTACCAGAGTTACTTGGAGAAGTTGGGTACTTATTTTCATTACTTTTTTATTCATCACAAAGCCTTATTACCTACCGTTGAATACTGTCATCCTCAGAATTATGTGTTTCGTCTGTTTCAGTCTCACTTGTCTGATAATCTTGATTCATCCTGGAACTGTTTCTTAATAACTACTGTACATGCTGCTGTACAAAGAATCTTTTGCAGAAAATCTGAAAAATGAAAAAAAAAATCCCTGGTTCAAATTCCATTTTCCAGTTAATCAGGATTGACAATATATACTGCTGTAAACAGTAACATTAATTTCATATGTTCCATAAATTTGCTCAGTGTGTATAATAGGCCTTTGTATTAATAGGCTTATGAAAATGTACAGTAGCTACTCTGATGCACATTGTAGTCACCTTTCTTAAATGTGAAGTTGTAACCTTGGCTAACTTTTTTGTAGGCCTCTCAGGATTTAATCTAAAGTAGACCTACAGGCTACACAACCTTATCAAAAATTACTTAACTTTATACAGTCACACAAAGGAGCAAATGCTCCTGTAGCACTTTTGTGAAATATTTTCCCCACATGAATTTTGCAGCAAACTTTAACATATAGGCTAGGCCTAAGGGGAACTTTAAGAGGGCATCTCTCTTGCTTAATAATGAGTTGGCAGAGGCTACCTGTTTAACTTGTGAAATTTGTAATGAATAATTTATCTTAATCTGGCATAATCTGATCAAACCTCGATGAAATCATGTTGGTCTATGCTAGCTGGAGGATAATATTAATAAGAAAATGAAACATCAGACAGATTGTCATTACTGCTAACCGATGTTACTAGTGGTAGGGTCTAACAACTAGGCTAGTAGAAGTACCATTTCGAGACTAGCCTAGCATTGCAAGATAGTGCAACAGGAAATATTGTGTAGGCTAGGCCTAGGCTACTGTCAAGTGTCATGCTCATTACTAGGTTAGCCTATATATCTTGTCTAGCCTAGCACTACAGTTAGCCATCTGGTCTTTCCAGTCAGGCCTAATTTAGGTGTTATGCTATACTTGGCCAAATGGGCCTAACTTGTTAAACTGCACGCTAGTCATGTTTCCAGTGGCAGTACTAAGCCTAACCTTAGCACCTAACGTTAGTTATAATGAATAGCCTAAGCAATATTGATAAATTCTGCCGGCATAATTGAGAAGAAATAACGAAGGTTCAAACTTGCCTTGATATTATCTTTTCGCCAAATAGAAACGACGTTCGAGACTTTTGATGGAAGACCTGTTATGATCAAACTCAGATCAGAATTTAGAAAGGAAGATCGACTGGCTTGCATAGCAACCAGCCACCATAGAAAAGAAATAGCCAGTAATACAAGTAACACATAGCAAATCAGTGTTTATGAAATACGGTCAACATATATCAATTTAGCTGAACGGAGGTCCCGAAATCCTCAAGTCAAGTTTTTGTCGAGAAAATTAAGATAACATGGATGAAAAGGAGTTTACTATAGACTTATCGGACATGAAGAGGGACCTAATTGATGCCTTCAAACAATGTACTGAAAGAGGCCTCATGCAGAGTGCTAAGTGGTAATACCCTAGATTTTTTAAATTCAATGTTCGCGCTTTTCCTACAACACAGTAATCGCTATGGCCTAACCATGGAAGAAATCGTGGTAAGGCTGTGTATTATCCGACAGGGTGACACTTCCAAGGCCAGTATAAGTATAACATTACAAACACTCATTATACTAATTGTGATAGAGGACTGCACTGTGAAATCGAACTTTGGTTTACAAAGTTATGGTCGTAAAGACGATAGTGTGGCCCGAAAATGTATGATAACTTGTTAAAAGCGTTGTGGTTCTGGCAGTAATATCAATAGCAAGTTGATCACCAGTATGTTGGCAGAACTTAAGTGTTAATACTGTATGTGACAGCTTAATATAAAAAAGTACTGCTACTAATAACTTGAATAATGTTTGGACCATAGAGCTAAATATTCAGGTTTTGGAGATGTCCATCATTTAGTTAAGCTTTCTGTCTGTACTGCTCCTTTAATGCTAACTGATAC
Source organism: Apostichopus japonicus (assembly GCF_037975245.1). Taxonomy (NCBI): domain Eukaryota; kingdom Metazoa; phylum Echinodermata; class Holothuroidea; order Aspidochirotida; family Stichopodidae; genus Apostichopus; species Apostichopus japonicus. The sequence goes on from NC_092565.1 coordinate 6,368,831, forward strand.
TCCATATTTCGTAAATTATAATTGCTCAAGCACATATTTTTACCTTCTTCATATTGAATCTTTTGCTGATTTTCAACAGTGCCATGTATCTATTGCAAATGTGTAATGCATTGTAAATATATCATTTGAGAGAACAGTTAAATTGTTTCTAACAAGTTTTATATCCCTTCTGTCTGAGAAAACTAAAAGTGATATAGAAATACAACCTAGACTAGTAGTAGCAAGTTTAAGACTTTCTAGAATATTTTGAAATTAATTTTGAAAAGAAGACTATATTAGTATGAGTCCCTTGTAAGTTGTATATATACTGAAACATTCATATTTAATTTATCTATAAATAACTTCAATTGAATGCATACAAATGATTGCAATAAATATGTATTTTCTGTTCAATGCAGGTTTGCTGAATTGTCATTTACTCTAAAGAAGGTTAAACCATCCGCTTGTGAAGATCAGAATATTTCAGGCATGCAAGACGAGGTGAACACACACTCTTTTATCTCTTACATCTCTGAAGAAATTGATGAATATGACATTTATCTGTTACCTCGAGCTAAATGCTAATAAGATGAACCAATTTTCAAAGATGAACATCATTATAAAACCAAAATCATAATATTTTAGGTACCTTATGGATGTTTACATGTAGTAAAAATGCCAAAATAGAGATTGTTTGCCAAGCTAGAGTGCTAGAAAACATCAATTGCAACAAATCAAATAAGTTATTCCTTGTAAACACCCTTTAATCACTTCATCCCTTTCCAACAGAAGTACTGTTCCATAGGGGTCACCACAAAGGTTGTATGCACTTTACTATACTACTTGTCCAACATGATCTCTATTCACAATATTATTAATATCCTGAATAAGAAGGTTTAAGCACGTCAGTTAATATACTGTATTCGATGACCACACTAAACGATTGCTGATATTAAAGTAATACATGTAATGAACCATAAGGGCTTCATTTATGTTTCTACTGGAAAACAGGATCTCATGTGAACTGTTTATCTAGTGAACGATCTGTGTTTAGAATATAGAATACGATGCATTTCATTCAGACTTATGTTTATAAATGTCCATTTGACATTATATTTACTCTTACACAGGAGATTGAAGACTTTGACAACTTCTGTATGGCTAAGACTTACTTTGATTTACGAGAGTATGACAGAGCTGCTTTCTTCACGGAAAAGTGCACAAGCCCCAAGGTATCTTTCTTGCATCTATATGCCAAGTATATGGTGAGTGGCAAAAGAAATGTATATTTTATATATATATATATATATATATATATATATATATATACAGTCTTTTGGTATCATTTCAACAAATTGCAAGCAAATTTTCTGCTTGATTACTCTAGTTTAAACCTGAAGTTGGATGTGAAGTAAAGATAAGGTTCAACCCACTGCTTTGTTTGTTTAAAGAATTAAGTCTGCATCATTTCAAAGATTATACTTCTGTGTTGTGCTGTACCTGAAGGGGCATGAAGTTGGGAAAGCAGCAAGGATAGTCTGATATAGATGGCTTTGTGTATTAAACTCTTAGCCTGACATTAACCTTTGTCACTTTCACATATATGCGATTTCAATGTAGTTTATTTCCTTGTCTTTCTCAATTTGCAAACTTATAAAATAATATTAGTATAAAATTTCAACTGGCCTGGAATCATTTATTATTTGTGAAGCATTAAGTTTTCACATTAAGAATAGTGTTGCATACAGTAGGTTAAAATGCACTTTTTTGCTGAATTTTTTCAATTATTTTGCTGACTTTTTCAGGCTGGCGAAAAGAGGAAGTATGACGAAATGACGGACATGATGAGTCCTGTGCACTTCAAAAATTTCAAAAACAGTTCTCTCAAGGCACTCCGTCTCGAGCTAGAAGCCAGACATAACAATAACAAACTGGATGGATTTGGTCTTTATCTGTGAGTATCCATCTCAGTAATATTTGCATACCTTTCTGACGCTTGCAACTTGGATAAATAGGATTTTTGTGAATCCACATATGTAAATTTGTATTGTATTACACTGAATAGAAGATATATTAGGTTTTGAAAATTCTATTTGAACTTTCTCCATCTCTGAACCAAACAAGTGAACACCCTAACATTTTACTCTCTTTTTATTCACAAATTAAAGACTGTGATTTCATACTGTGCTAATTAAAAAAGTTAACTAAATTTCTACATTCTGTATGTTGCTTCCCTTTGTCTTTCAGCTATGTATATATTTGTTTCATTTTCTACCCTTCATTGTAAACAAGATCAAAATAAAAGTCTTTCATTGTATTATATTGCTAAGTTTTATAGGCAAATAGAAACACGATGTAATACTGCATTAATGATGTATTTTAATACAAGTTAATATAACACTTGATGTGTTAATACTGAATCTGCATATATATTAAGTATCCCAAGTATTGGATATTATTGTTTAGCCCAGGCTGTCAATTTTGCTAAGACCCTTTGCTTGGTACTGTTTAAGCGGTAAAATTAAATAAAAACAAGCATATTTATGGGTATTTAGTCAAGATGTAAATACAATCTATAATTTTCCATAACAATAAATGATACATAGATTGACTTTCATCGTTTTATCCATTCATATCTCTTTCTCTATCTTCCGTTCTTAGTTACGGAGTGGTCTTAAAAAAGTTGGAATTGTTGAAAGAAGCAGAACCGATCTTGTTGGATTCCGTACATCGTCATCCTCTAAACTGGGGGACGTGGAAGGAGCTGTCCTCTTTAATCACAGATCGAGAGAAAGTGAGAAAACCTATTATTCTTTTATTCCCTAAACTGGATTGTCTGATTAATTAAAAGTCATAGCCATGAGAGCATGTTTGCACATTCTTAATAGGAGAATTTTGTGGAGTTCTTCCTCAAACTGCAGTGTTTCACGTACAAGTGTGTGTCAGGGTCAAAACAAGAATTACTTACCAGTCTACTAGTTTTATGATCAGGGCCGATTTGGAAAGTTTTGTTTAGTGGTTTGAGATGGCTTAAGTTTTTTTCCTGAAACTGCTGAGCTGAAAAGTGTCATTTCAGTGGAAAATTAGGAAGTAGACTAGTTGGGGTCTGTTATTTGTCGTTTATTTATGAATCCTCATATTTTATAAAAGCAAATATTACTTTTTGTTGTTGTTCACGTGAAACCAGTTAAATAGCATTCAGCTTCCTAACCACTGGATGAGACAGTTCTTCTACGCTCACACCTGTCTGGAGTTGCAGTTGAACGAGGATGCCCTGAAGCTCTACACTCAGCTATGCGATGCGGGTCTCAGCGAGAACACTTACATCATCTCACAGATGGCCGTAGCCCACGACAACCTGAGAGGTGAGGGCGCTCTAGAATAAAATAACTGATCCGATAATCCATGAGAACCCTTGTTGACTTCACTGCCCCTCCTCTTCGTCCCCCCTGTTTAGAAACTTCCATGGATGCCGATCAAACTTTGTGTAACGTGATAAAGATATGCAAGATATTTGAGACATTTTGAGAGTGATTACTTACATTTTCAATTGCTAGCAATTGCCAAATAGAAGTTAGGTTTTTTATTATTATAAAAATATATAATATAGGTTATTTCTAAAATCACACCAATATAATTGAAATTTATCAATTGATAATGATATGTTTTTCAGTTTGGTTTGAAAGATAGTCTCCTCTTTTAATCTAATGTTACAAATTCACTGATCGAGTTTGTTAGAGAGTGACACGGTTCTCTTTAAGCTGAATAACTGTTATTTAGAATGGAGTCTCTTAGATGAGACAAGCTCTCTAGGTTGGTTTATTTTACTCTTTCTATCATTTTGTCATATATCTGCCAGCTGTGGACGAAGCTGTAGAGATTTTAGCCAAGCTAGAGAAGGTCGACCCTTATCGACTGGAGAACATGGACACTTACTCGAATTTACTTTATGTTAAGGTAAGTATTATATAAGTGCAATGTCATGCTTTGTAGCATGGCTTATCCTTTAACACCTATATTAAATTCATGTTATGTTTGGTTGTCAAATCACAAAAGCTTATTATGACTGCCACAGCAGGTCAATAGCACTGGGAACCACTCCATTGAATATTCATGAAGCTGTTGCTTGGATAAGAAACTCATTTATCACAAGAACATGCTTTAAAATAAGCTCGTAATCAGAATGTAAATAGATTAGCCATCGTTATGAATATTAATATCAGTGATAGATTTTCTAGATGGGAAGAATTGTCACCCCAGTTAACCATTTTTTTCCTTTCTTTTTCATGTTTTTAATCTCATGTTTGACCTTCTGTTGCTTAACAGGAAATGAAAGCTGAATTAAGCCGTCTGGCTCATAGAGTCTGTGAGGTGGACAAGTACAGAGTAGAAACTTGCTGTGTTATAGGTAAGAGGGGTTTTCTATTCATTGAAGTCTATTAAAGGTATAACAGAAGTTTAAACAATTTGAAAGAAATTAAACATTGTTTTGGAAGAATAGCTCTCGTCTTCATAGTTTGTTTCATTGCTAAGATATTAAATACTGAACTAAAAGTTTGACAAACCAATAATTGTGTAAGGATGCTTATTAATATCTTTTTCACCAAAATTGTGTTAACAGTTGGTAATTAGCTTACTAGTCCAATCATGACAACTTCCACCCCAATTCTTATATGCAAATGAGGCTATGTCTGCTATGACAGTTTTGCAGTATTAGTCTAAGTTTTCATATTGGTCTTTTAGAAGTAAGAACATTTTTCTAATTATTTAAACATCTCTAATGAGAGTTTTTTGTTGTTGTGCATTCTCACAGTGGGAAATACTAGATTAACAGTGAAAAACAGCTAAGTTTGTTTACAAGTCTTGAAGCTACAAATTTTTCAAAGTTCTGTCTCTTTTCTTCCCCCTTTCAAGGTAATTACTATTCGCTGAGGTCAGAGCATGAAAAGGCCATTGTGTACTTTCAACGGGCCCTGAAGTTGAACCCCAACTACCTCTCAGCCTGGACCCTGATGGGCCACGAATATACCGAAATGAAGAATACCTCAGCTGCCATTGAAGCCTACAGACAGGCTATAGGTATGTAAATACATGATACATATCAGTAACATGTATGTGGAATTCAGGTTTTTCAACAGCTTTTTATATGTATAGCATGATATTGGTGTGGAACACATCAACAACAACAACAATTTTTGTCATAAATCTTGGTTTTTTCTTTTTCCTACAACAGAAGTGAACAGGAGAGATTTCAGAGCCTGGTACGGACTCGGTCAAACCTACGAGATCCTGAAAATGTATTTCTATTGCATATATTACTTCAGACAAGCCCAGCAGCTCAGGTACAAACATTATTATGCTTCTAACTCGTTTGGTTATCTAGTATAAGAATGCTATATAGTGTATCACTTGAAATCCTGATGTTGGTGGATGGAAAACCTGGCATGTACTCCCCCTTCTAGTTTACATACAGCGTCTGACAGAGTACTAGGCAATCCTGTTCCTTCTCACTCCCATGACATGTTGGGTATTGGTGTCCATGTTTAGAATACAGCTCAAAATCTGAAGTCGGATGTAAACTAAATGGCGTCAGTTTAAACTAAGATACACCTCATGTTATGATACTTACACATCTATAGGATAGTGACACCATAGGTTCACCATTGGTACACTTATGAGGTACATCCATGGCAAGACAGGTACAATTATGAGATAGGGACATTGATATGGACACCATAGGTACACCATTGGTACACTGATGAGGTATATCCATGGCAAGACAGGTACAATTACGAGATTGGGACATTGATATGGACACCATAGGTACACCATTGGTACACTGATGAGGTACATCCATGGCAAGACAGGTACAATTCTGAGATAGATACACTGATAGGGATACCATTGGTTCATATTTTAGGTACACCTCATGTCATGGTAAAGGTTCACCATAGGCACACCGACAAAGTACATCCATGACAAGATAGGTACAGCTATACAAAGTTAGGTACACCGATAGGGACACCATAGGTACACCGTTATGACTCCACCTATGTCATGATCTCATTTCAGACCGAATGATTCCAGGATGCTTGTAGCCTTAGGAGAGAGCTATGAGAAGTTGGACAAGGTGGTTGAAGCTAAGAAATGTTACTGGAGGGCATATTCTGTTGGCGACTTGGAAGGAATTGCTCTGGTTCGGTTGGCAAAGTAAGCATTTAATTCTTTTCCCCATCGATGCTTGATAGAGACTTTACTTTAGTTAGATTTTAAAAAAAAAAATGTCTCGTGCTCATATCATATTGTATAATTTGTTTGACATCCAATTACTTTTGATTTGTGACGTGAAAATGCCTTAATTTACGTGTTTGTGTTCAATCTTGTATTTATTATTCTGTTTTGTGAATAAATTACACTGGCATAGGGTTGAGTTGCCATAGCTCTATCTCTCTCTCCCTCTGCCTTCACTTAGCCTTCACTTGCCTTCACTTAGCCTTCACTTGCCTTCACTTAGCCTTCACTTCCCTTCCCTATAACTCAAGCTGAGAATAATTCTTCATACATCGGCTCATGCTGAAACAATAAATTTGTTTCCCTCATGTCAGACTTTACGCAAGATTCAACGAAGATGACAAAGCCGCCTCCTTCTACTCCAAGTTTGTCGAGCAGATGGAAGTCCTTGGGGTAAGAGGAAATCTAATACAACTATGCTGCCATCCTGTCTGGCTAGAAATATTTCAACAAAATCAGCATCATCTTAAGAAATTATTCTCCATGACTGATATCAATGAACTCGTTTTTTTCTTTCTTTTCTTCTTCATCTAAAATAGTTTGCAATTACTTAGAAATAATTCCTTCTTCCCCGAATCAATTTTAGTATGTCGTTAAATTCCCTGGTCACTGAACGACCATTAAACGACTGTTGCCATTGGTTTAGGTGCTGTAAAAGTGTTGTAGACCTACACAATATGACTCAACACCACATAGCAACATGACATGTATTTCACAACTATCACCTTGACATTGATTGTCTTTGCTATGTGTCACATCTGCCTATATTTGTTGACAACACTAACAGTCTTTGTTATTTTGCATGTTATCTCCACACGTGGAAGAAATGAATTGTACCGTCAACTTTCTGTTTTTCTCGTTTTTTCAAAATCGCAAGACTGCCGATACAGAAGAGCAGTGTCAGGCCTATCGCTTCCTGGCTCGATATCACCTCAAACAACAAAACTTTGAGTTTGCAACCAGTTATGCTCACAAGTGCTGTGAATACAACGAGGTAAGAGGTGCACTTAACTTTCCTGTATTAGTAGGTGAAAAACCACATCCCTTGAATCATCTTAGTAAAAATACGCATTTTACAAGAAAGCTTTCGAAGATAATGGGTCACTATGACATCATACACAGTCTACCCGGTCTACCGTGATCTGTTTACAGAAGTACTGAAGGATGTATCGGTCAAACTTGAACCGCCTTCAGACAACAATATCTAAGATTGGTTTTCAGGTATCAGAGGGTAGTTATTACCCATTGAATGTGTCAAACTTAAATCGCCTTCAGACAACAATATGTAAGACTAGTTTCAGGTATTGCTAGGTGGTTAGTACCCATTGAATGTATAGCCACACTTGAAAGGAAACTTTGTATAGAATTACCCATGTCAAGGTTAAAACTTGAAAGCTGAATAGTATTCAAACGTGACGGAAGATTTGGTAATATTATATTTCAAAACTCCTTTATTCAGCAAATTTATGAGTTTTTTTTAAGGTCTATGACTGTTATTATTCCCAATTGGTAATAAAGTGGTACATGTTATGTAAACGGTACCCTTTTTAATTTTTTTATTTAATGCTTTTTATAGACCAAAGAGGAAGGAAAGGCGATTCTGAAGGAGATCCCCAACAAACGCCACTCAGCAGGGACACCTAATGTTGAAGAAAGACAGAATATAGAAGACCTGGGCTCGCTGACCCGACCACCTCTCAGCAGCACCAGCCATGGTAATGGCAATACACCAAGACAGCATTTATCAATGATGAATTTAACCTTCACGCCATGACCTCATTGCCAAGGAATGCCTCAACTTGTCTGGTGGATAGGGGTCTGTGCCATTGCCTGACACCTCTCAGCAGCAGCAGTAGTCATGGTAACGATAGCTGTATACTGACAGTATTTATTGAAGATGAATCAGTCTTACCTTGCTGGTGACATCATTGCAAATGAACGGTTGTACTATCTGGTGGACAGTTGTTACTGACCTGCCCTCTCCCAGTCTTGAGAGCACCAGTCATGGTAGTCATAATCGATGGAGTATGTATCAACTAATCATTAACCCTGTGACCTCATCCCAGCACCACCATTCATAGTGATGGCTATATGTCCAAACAGCTTTTATCAAGGACTAATCTTAGCTTATCCTTGTGACCTTGTTGCTCACAGTTTACGGACCCATCCCTGCTTGTCACCTCCATACATGGTACCTGTCAAACTGACTGGACTTTCAAGTTAGCCAAACAATTGCTAGACATGTAAGTGTCACAATCATGTTATACCTCTGGAGACGTCTGCCCCTCTCCAACTCAGAATAAGATCAATGGATCAGCCCCCCCCCCCCCACTTGCCAGTTTGTTATAAATCCTAGTGTTAATTACATCATTATATAACATGTATGTGTGATGCAATCCAAACGGTGTTGCCAAATGTTGTTGAATATATAGCACAATTGTGGATCTTAACCGCCAACCAGTTTTACCAACATCTCTCAAAGACGAGGGTTCCCTGTTCTAGATGGCAGTACAAAAATGCTAGCCTTTCGGAATCACTTTTAGGATGGACTGGAGAGTGTAATCTTTGGTGCTTGGTGCAGGCTTTTTCTTTGAAATATAAGATGACTGATGTAAGCTCCTACAAAAACTCTTCTTTTTAAGGCTTATATATTAGGAGGGACAATTTTGTATGGTGCGGTGTAAGTGGTCCAGTCTGAACTACGAGTCAAATGTACAAAACCCTATGGATCATTTAATTGTTAAATTTTAAGGCAGAGAGTACTGCAGAATGTTGAAATCCAACATAAGCAGACTTCTTCTTTTCTATATGAATTAGAAAATATTGATCTTAATAAAAATGAGAAAAAGAAAAAGCAAAATGTATTGTCAGTTATTGTGAGTTCTGCTTCATTCACCTGTTTTCTGTTGCTGCATAAAAAGTGGAAAAGTTGATCAAATTTAAAATTTGATCAAATGAGGAGCCACAGATCATTCAATTGTGTAGTTTTAATGTTTATTAATACATTGGCAAAGAATATATGGAAGAATATCAAGGCTACCATCATAAAATGCAAATAACAACTACTTGGTATGAAAAGAAAAGATAATAACAGGACTATGAAACAAAAACTGAAATACAAAATGTAATAAGGGAGAAGCACAACACAGCCACCATATTATATCATAGAACTATGTATGATGAAGTACTTCCTCTCAAATTTCTAAAACGAAGATCTTGCTTGCTGGCATGTCCAGGGGCTGCCATGTCACACTTGGGGCCCTAGAATTTCATAGTTTTTATGCACTTGCTAAAGAAATGCCCATGCATAAAAAACCAATCTAATGGCTAAAATCAGATTCCCACATGCAATTTTCCTCGAATTAATACAAAAGAAAAATTAATTTGCAAATGGTGCCTGCCATACTGCTACTAAATTTGAGAACTTTTCTTTAGTTTAGAAAATAATCATTGTAATCAACAAATGCAAACACCACTAACAATTCAAGAATGTGTGGCTTTAATGCTGTGTTAGGACTTGCAAAAGCTGTTAATCTTGTCTTGGAGGAAAACTAGCTATTTGGGGGCAGTATTCACTTTAATCACTTGTATCTCTCTATCACACATGACAGATTATGATGGTTGGTTGGTTAGCTTCTATAACTGACAATACCACTAGAACGTATTAAGGTTTACAATGATTACTGATAGTATTTCTATATCAGACATGGCTAACAATTTTTGATTCCAGGGTGATATTTTTTAGTTCATAGATCCAATATGCTTCGTGTCTGTATAGTCTTACTGAAATGTAGTTTCAGTTCAGTTGGAACATATTCACTTTCCAACCGTAAAGACAATGAAAGCAATGTTCTTCTACCCTTTGGTATCCTGTAGGACACATTTTTAAAGTTCAAATTGTTGATGAACCAACTCATTATTCAATATATCTTCTTCAAGTGCATCATATCTAGCTAAAATGTGCTTCCATTTCTGCTAGAACACAAATTAATCTTCCACATGTAGAGAACTAAACAGTTATGTTCCTGTATGACTAGCAGTTAGCCAATCTTATGTTTTAAACTTCAAAGCATAGGAGGAACACACCTCATGATGATATTAAAATTATGGTTTTAGTGGACACCACATGCATCTCCATAAGTAGCTCGGACAATATTAAGTATTGTCAGGTAACAGTTGTACTGTAAACCAAACTATCACATACTGAGACTGTACCTTGTGTACTCATCATTAAGTACTGATGGTATTTGCAATAGGTTGTTTTAATAACCCAGAATGCAATTGCATATGATCTGAAATCTTGTTTTTCTTTATTGGTTATCGACAATTTTCCTCCTTTCAAATGTGGGCCATGTAGGCTATTAGTTGGAAAAAGGAAGATAGACCTAGACTGAAGGATGGGCATTAGTATAGATACCATTCTATTTTCATAATTCAGTTCATCAAAGAATAACTGCACAGAGTAAACCTGTTTTCCCTTTCTCCTTGTTGGAGATATTTAATCAATGAACCTCAAAATCTATGATGCAGTTCTTTCATCAAAGGTATAGGTACCAACAAAATAATGGATGATAAGATACTGTTTGCATCAAATGACAATTTGCAATGACACTTTATGATAAACAGTTAATTATGCCTTTCAACTGATATGACTTGGAAACGTGATTTACACAGTGTTCATTTCTAGTATTTTTAAGTACATGTTGCATATGTTGGTTAGAGGTGATAATCAGCAGGCCACTCTTCTGATTTGAAACAATCGTTACTCGATTAGAACATTTTCGTTTCTATACGCAACTAAAATAGGGCACCCAATTGGGAAAATGTTTATTTATAAAATTTGGGACCAACCATCCCCAAGAATACGTGACATGGTCATCAAGCAACTGAACACCTATTGTAGGTTATTGTCAGACCTACAGCAGCACTCATGTTGGTTTTACAATTATAGGCTAACAAGAACTTTTTCATTTGTAATTACTTGCAAAAATGTCTTCTGAAAGATCATTTTTGTTTGTGTTTCCAGACAATTAATTGTTTCAAGTACCTTGACTTGTGTTTTCTAAAGCACAGTGGAGCCTTGCACTATTCAATCACTGAGCACGTCTAATTTCGTTGGGTGCTACTGTTGCTACGATTCAGAGATGTGTATAAGATTACACACATTCAGACTTATATGACAGGACCAGACCCTCTGTAAAAAAGTTGAAGAGCCCCATAAGAAGATGATGTGGGACATCTATTTGAAATAGCTCCACACAGTTTATACATTTTGTAACCATAAATGGTCTGAAGAACTGAAAGTCATTCTTGACCAACTTTCAAAACAAGTGAATGATACAATGCAAGCATTATCTCCTGTAAAGAAGATTATTTAAGTTTAGTTGTATGAGATGGTATAAATCTGCAAATATTGATGTTTGTGTAAATAAATTACCTCATGATTGTGCCTTTTTTGAGCTAATACCGTGGCAACAGAAGAACCACCGGCTCTGCAAGTTATCTGAGAAAAATGCGCTTTTCTCTCGTTTCCAAATGTTCTGTGACTGATTATTCGATCATAATTCATGTTAATAATGAATGTAGAAGGCACAAATAGGCCAAGGCCTAGCAAGACACCAGCTAATAAAACATTTCCTTTAGCCATTTATCTGGATGCACAAAACATACATAAATTGGCTGTGGTAGTAAACTGTTGTGAGTATACTTCATCAAAAGATGAACTAACCAATAATCTAGTACAGATAGTGTATAAGGAAAATAGACATTTCATGTCAATGCGTAGTGGCTGCTTCAAGATGCAACCAACTTCCTTGAACAAGGAAGCTTGGTCTTCACAGCACCTATCTAACTAATCCCATTAGCTTGGACAAGTACTCTGGGTGTAAGACAGTCCTGATGTTGTACGTAAGAAAATTCACATACTGTAACATAGATCTAGGGCTTCAAATGCTGCACTTTAAGTCCAATACTGTGAGTGATGCAAATATCAGTGATGTACAATCAGCCACCTATGGTACTTTTTAAAAAAAGTCTCCCAGGAAAGAACCTGGGCACAATAACCAAACTACCGAACGACTGATCCGCTCTCAACCCCAGTCCCCTTGCATTGTGACTGTGTGATCATCGTCGGGTGTGTATCACCATTCCCCTTGAAAGGGAACAGATACTACACATGATCTTAGCCAAAAGGCCGAGAAGCTATGGCTGTACTGGATTCATCTCAAAGAATGCTCCCGAGGGATAAAAATAGCTGTCATACAAGTATGTCAGTTAAAGGTGAGGGTTCTGAACGTTCCAAATTATTCCCAAATGTCAAAAAAGGCAATTATTCAAATGGTTGTCTCAGGGAGAGGAATTGCTTTGAGGGTAACAATGTAATTGTTAAAGTTGGAACATCAGATGTTATTCCTTTAACAGAAACACAAACCCTATCATTATTAATATTTGCATGATAGAGATAACTGTCATGAAGAACCCTTCCTCCAATCCAAACAGCTGGGCAAAGTCTTCTTGTTCCATTCGGAATATAGCACAGATTCAATGTTCCTTCACACCTAAGACTGGAGACTTGATCAAGTCTAAATATGATACCATCTAGCCACATGTGCTTTAAGTTTTCTTCCTCTGATTTCTCTTTTACGTATTGCAATGTTTAACTTTCTATACTGGAGATGGTTCTTAGTATAAATGCTGAATTTAAAATACTGAAAGGGTTTACACAACTATGGCACCTAATGATGGCATTGTTCAATGTCATAACACTAGTCGTCACATTTCTACCCTGAAAGTAATGGCACTATGACATCACAGATTTACAAAATGACAGGCTCCCAGGCACAACTTTGAAACTACATAATAGAATCCTAGTGGAGGAAGACTTTTCTGAGCTGTTTTGGGGAGTTGTTCGTCACGCATATTTCTGTTACGTAAAGCTATGAACGATGGTTGGGTTTGTGTCTCCTTAAACCTTCTAGTACATACATGTTTTAAACACACTACAACAGACACAGGTCTCTGAGTTAAAAATGAAATTTACCACCAAGCATGTTTCATTACGTCTTCTGCATAATGTACAAAATGCATTTCACACAAACCAGCAAGCAAAAATGCATTGTGGTTTCGATGATGTAACATGACCAGTTTTCTTCATGAATGTGACGTCATGTATAGTGAGGGTGTACATGTACCAAATATGCATAAAACAAAATGCCATTTCATTGAATAAATATTACCTTCAAACTGTTGCATTATAAACCGTTGTGAGATCAAGGGTTCTCAGTATGGATGATACAGCACAGACAAGTTCCCATAAACAAGAACAATATCATCAAAATCGGTTCATCCTCCCTTGCAAAGTTGTGGCTTTTCAATACATACTGTATATACTGTTCATGAATTAGCTTTATGGAGTGACTATGGGACTCACACAGAAATCCATTTCAGGACTTAAAACCATCTTGGTTTTAATAGGAAACTAACCTGAACTTTCAAGAATGAGCACCTAGAGTGTAAGAATTAGTTCATATTCAATTTGAGAATGTTACATACATTACCGTACAGTATGTAGTAAGAAACACACAATGTGGCCTATAGATACTGCATTGTAAAAACCAGAGAATGCATTATGTACTGCCTCTTGTTAATCCTACACACTCTGTACCATTGAAGAGGGTATGTAGGTATAACACAGTGTGGGCGTATTTCAACAGAGGTCTACCTCTTCCAAAACTTGGAAAAGTCTGCAAAATGCTATCAAAATACTGGATTAATAACACCTGTGATAACTATTGCACTGTGCAAAACTCAATCACCTGGACAGTAAGTATTGGCTTCTTCTTAACTGATTCAAGGGACCACATATAAAAAATTTTGGCTGAATTTGGTGCTTCTTAATACTCATTCAATGTTTAGACCTCTTGTACAGAGATAACTTTGACAAGCTTTTAAATTATGCAGAATATCCAACATGATACTATTAACATGTATAGGTTTTAAAAAGTCCTTCAATTACATCCAGACAATTAAATGTATTGGCAAAGACATTTCTCTGCGTCAAAGATGCATGAACGTCAGCAATTAACTGTGGTACAGGATACATAATGTTAAAATGATGACACAATGAAGCAACGGTAGTTCATGAGAAGGAAAACCCGATATACTTAGGATGGTTCAACAACCAAAGTGACTGGACCACTTAGTCTACAACCAGACAATGTTATTCTTTGCATGGTTTAACAACCAAAGTGACTGGATCACTTAGTCTAATGCACACATACCCCTTGGACAACTACTGACGGGAAAGCTTGCAAATTTGTCACTTGTATTCTTTTTTTACGCATCAACTTCCCTTGTAGCTTCAGTTCTAGTAGTCATTGTATAAAAGACATGGAGAATGTACAAGCATGGAAGTTTCATTACAGAAAAAAACCTGACAATTTAGCATACTGTAGCACTCTTATTAGGGTACATTTGGGTACCAAGACATCACACCACTTATGGATTTATCTTTTACATACAGCTAGAACCTCTGTTTGTGAATTTTCCCCTGTGCTAAATGTTATCCAAAGTTGTCAATGAAAAGATACATATGGAAAGAGGCCCACAATCTCTCTACAAGGACACCAGTATTAAACGCTGTGCACCTAAAGTCACATTTGTTACAAGTTTACCGCACAGTTTGGCTGCACGTAGCTAGTGCATTTATCTGTTCATTTTCTGAATCATACGTTTGATTAACATTCCAATTATGAATTAGTGCAGTCATCTATTTTTCTCATCTTACAGACATTCATTGCCATGGCAGCCCAAAGCTTTATTAGGGAGGCAAGAATTCTTTTCTGTTTTCAAATTCATGTTACTTTGTGTTCACTGGAGTTGACACAGAATTTCATTCTATGCTTCATGAGGATTGAGATGTGAAGGGGGGGGAGGGGGAGGTGGGGCAGAGAATTCCATCCGTTATATATATACCTATGCAGATAATAACTGAAAACTTTTCCTGCTTTTATAGAAGAAGTAGATAGTCCTTAATACAAGCACCATTTTACTCTTTTGACTTCTTGCCTTCATGTCAACAGTACAGATACTGAATCCAAAATCATTTCCTTTCTGTTGCTCGGGTCATTTCCTTTCTGTTGCTAGGGAGTTTTAACCGTCAGTATAAGGGTAAACAGTAATTCCTGCAGCCCGATTCAAATCCAGGCAGAGGAGTGAGAAAAATGCCGAATTATCGCAACAGGTAAATTAATTTTGCAGTGGCAGTCTGCACTTTCTGAGACTATAGATGCATTGTGTAGGCATCTGGAAAGGTAACCTCATACAAGGAATACATTAGATACGTTTCTGTAAGTAGAACATTTTACACTTGACACAAAGAGCCGATTCATTTATCATGCAGTAGGGGAATCCAGTCCTGTTTAATTCCAATATCAACTGTTTTGTATCATTGTGTGGCATATGACATATGCATAAACAGGAATTTCACTTGCTGGATGTGGGCTGACGGAATATTAAAAGTGATGCGAACAGACTATTTCATCGCACTTCAATTCGACTGCCTCGATCAGCAATTGTGTTAGTATATCTTCAAAGGTCATCAATATAGCCCGTTAATATGCTAATAAGTAAACTAATAGCCATCATGTTGAAACTTCCATAAGCATTTTACACTTCACCTTTAAAGTAGGGTTTTCTGTACTAGAACAATAAATTCTCTACATCTTTACTACTCGATGTCTCGGAATAATTTAGAGCTTGGCAACCTCGACAAAAGTGCATCTGTACCGTGTACCAGCAATCACTGAAAAGCCAAAATATTTGGGGGTACTACTATTAACCTTAATTTCCATCTGTTCAGACTTTGCTGGTTATCTACATGATGTAAGTGCCAGACTTTGAATGTCTTTGGCATTCCCCCATCACCCAGTTTGTTTTTCTGTGCTAAAAAGTTCTTACACCCTTTCCAAAAGTTTTTAAGACTAAAAATTTGGACGTTCAGGAGTGTCAAATGAGGCAATTAAATCTTTTTAAAACCTCCATGGAGTTTTGAAGTTAAACTGAGACCACAGAGACCATTCTTCTCTTTCTAGCATATCTTAGGGGTCAATATGAAACAAAAATGTTAGCAAACTGCTATCCACTATAGAGCCTGTGTAAGAGAATGTGTAAAAGTAAGTAGGCCTGACATTTCAATCCTAGCAGGATCTTCTTCAGAGGCTGAATGACAAGTAACAGGAACTACAAGGGAACCAACAGGGGAAAGAGGAGAGGTAGGAGAGGAACTGTAGAAGGACAAAGAGAATATTAAGGGAAGGGGGTAGGTTCCTTTGTTTTCTGTTCTTTCTTCTCTCCATCCTTTGTTTACTAATCCTCTTACATCAATCCCTTTTGTGTTCACCTTGCTGTTCACCTTGTGTTCACCTTGTGTTCACGTATCTGTTTTCTGTGTTAGTATTTGCCCCTTGTAGTTTCACCTTGTGTTCACCTATCTGTTTTCTGTGTTAGTATTTGCCCCTTGTAGTTTCTGTTACTTGTCATTCAGCCTCTGAAGAAGAAGATCCTGCTGGGATCGAAACGTCAGGTCCACTTACATTTACACATATTTTAGGGGTCTATAAAGATGACCCGATTATATACTTTGCAGAATGGTTTGAAATTCCAGTTTATTGGCAAAAGCAGAAAGCTCTGTTATTAATAATGAATGACCAGAGGGATACTATGTGGCATTAACACTCATCTGGCATATTGTGACAGGACTGTGACAGGCCAAGAATGGTCACAGCTACCAATTAAATGTAAGGATCATTCCGTTAGCAAAACAGAAAAGGCAAGTTAACCACTCATTTACGTTCAACGACGATTCAACTAAAAAAAACAGACTAAAACTTCAAATTCACCTGGTCCACACATTAGTGATTTTAATTTCAATCGTAGTGTACGTCGAATCATGTGTTGAATTTCCAAGAGTCTGCCTATGAGTGTCGACCATAGGCCGCTGCATGCAGTGATTTGGCTATAGCGCCAAAAATGCTGGACGCATGACTCTTACGGTCGACTACACACAAGAAAGTGAAGCAAGCATGTGCACTGGATCCATGTTTCTAACATAGCATAGGTACCGGTTTTGCGAAAATGATTAAGGCAGGATTAACATGCAGCACTATCAGTCTTTATCATAATGGTTGAAAAATGATGAACAAGTCGACTTTGCAGTGAGAGAGATGTATTTGCATTCCAGGATCTGGCAGTTGGGATGTGACCAGAGTGTCTGCTTTAAATATGCCAGAAGTGCAATCACAGGACTTGTCGATACTAGAACAAAGTCATTGTCGAGTCTTTTGTGAGTTTTAAGAAAAAGTTTGACTGAATTATAGCTTTGTTGTAAGCAACCTGGGTGAATTCTGTGCTCAATGGTAGCAAACCTGATACAAATCGTCCTGAAAATTAAGCACCATGTCCAAGTACAAGCTAGTGACTTTAAAAAGATGTCAAGGCAGGAAGACAAAACCAAGCCAAAACCAAGAGACAAGTTCTTGTTATCAGTGTCAAGAGTCTGATGGTTTCTGTGAAGAATTTAACCATGCCGGGAGAGAGCAGCATAAACTTCTGGAATTTCCCTATCTTGAGAAATACCAGTAATAGGTTTAACTGTAGCGTTGTTAGACTTGCCTGATCCTCATTCAGAGACCTCTGTTACAGACATAGTCCTGCTAGGGACGTCTTTAATATGTCCGTAATGGTTCCAGCAAATACCTTCATAACAGAGAAGCAAACAATATCAACAGAGTTGCCTCTGCATTCCTCAGTATGTAGTAACTATGTGAAGTGGCCAACTGTAGACTTCGTACTGTATCCTCATGTTGGAGAGAACAATGCCGATCCTCTGTATTGCATTGGCCACCACAGCAACACCACTTTAACTGCAGCTGTAGGTATGGCAACTTTGAACTTCAGTGAGAGAAAATGTTGCTTCTTCTGTTGGGAGTTAGTCACCACAGAAACACCACTTTAACTTCAGCTGTAGGTATGGCAACTTTGAAACTTCATTAAGAGAAAATTTTGCTTCTTCTGTTGGGAGTTAGTCACCACAGAACCACCACTTTAACTTCAGCTGTAGGTATGGCAACTTTGAACTTCAGTAAGCGAAAATGTTGCTTCTTCTGTTGGGAGTTAGTCACCACAGGAACACCACTTTAACTGCAGCTGTAGGTATGGCAACATTGAACGTCAGTTAGTAATAATGTTGCTTCTTCTGTTGGGAGTTAGTCACCTCAGAACCACCACTTTAACTTCAGCTGTAGGTATGGCAACTTTGAACTTCAGTGAGAGAAAATGTTGCTTCTTCTGTTGGGAGTTAGTCACCACAGAACCACCACTTTAACTTCAGCTGTAGGTATGGCAACTTTGAACTTCAGTAAGAGATAAATGTTCCTTCTTCTGTTGGGAGTTAGTCACCACAGAACCACGACTTTAACTTCAGCTGTAGGTGTGGCAACTTTGAACTTCAGCAAGAGATAAATGTTGCTTCTTCTGTTGGGAGTTAGTCACCACAGAATCACCACTTCAACTTCAGCTGTAGGTATGGCAACTTTGAACTTCAGCAAGAGATAATGTTGCTTCTTCTGTTGGGAGTTAGTCACCACAGAAACACCACTTTAACTTCAGCTGTAGGTGTGGCAACTTTGAACTTCAGCAAGAGATAAATGTTGCTTTTCTGTTGGGAGTTAGTCACCACAGAATCACCACTTCAACTTCAGCTGTAGGTATGGCAACTTTGAACTTCAATGAGAGACAATGTTGCTTCTTCTGTTGGGAGTTGGTCACCACAGAAACACCACTTTAACTTCAGCTATAGGTATGGCAACTTTGAACTTCATTAAGAGAAAATGTTGCTTCTTCTGTTGGGAGTTAGTCACCACAGAACCACCACTTTAACTTCAGCTGTAGGTATGGCAACTTTGAACTTCAATGAGAGACAATGTTGCTTCTTCTGTTGGGAGTTGGTCACCACAGAAACACCACTTTAACTTCAGCTATAGGTATGGCAACTTTGAACTTCAGCAAGAGATAATGTTGATTCTTCTGTTGGGAGTTAGTCATCACAGAACCACCACTTTAACTTCAGCTGTAGGTGTGGCAACTTTGAACTTCAGCAAGAGATAAATGTTCCTTCTTCTGTTGGGAGTTAGTCACCACAGAAACACCACTTTAACTTCAGCTGTAGGTATGGCAACTTTGAACTTCATTAAGAGAAAATGTTGCTTCTTCTGTTGGGAGTGAGTCACCACAGAAACACCACTTTAACTTCAGCTGTAGGCATGGCCACTTTGGGTATGGAAAGTATGAATTTTGTTGAGACAACAATATTGCTTCCTGTGTTTGGAGTTTATTATCCACACAATCAGCAATGTCCCATCTGAAAGTCCCTGTTTTGCATTAGCCATCACAGAAGAACCACTACAGCTTCAGGTTAGGATAGTCTGAAACGTGTAGGGATAACAATGTTGCTCTCTTTATTGCCTTCCCTCGAAGATAAGATCGGTCTTACCCTTCTACGGAGTAAACGTTCACAGAATCAACATTCCTTTGCTCTTTCAGTATGGAATTTCTGGAACAAGTCATCATAGACCTAGTAACTTACCTTCAGTTTAGATAAGATCAGTCTAAACTTTAACGGAGTAAACATTCACAGAACTTACACTCCTTTGCTCTTTCAGTATGGAATTTCTGGAACAAGTCATCATAGACCTAGTAACTTACCTTCAGTTTAGATAAGATCAGTCTAAACTTTAACGGAGTAAACATTCACAGAACTTACACTCCTTTGCTCTTTCAGTATGGAATTTCTGGAACAAGTCGTCACAGACCTAGTAACTTACCTTCAGTTTTAGATGGGATCTGTCTTTCCCTTTTACGGAGTAAACCTTCACAGAACTTACAGGTCTTTCCTTTTCAGTATGGAATTTCTGGAACAGGTAGTCACAGACCTAGTAACTTACCTTCAGTTTTAGATAGGATCTGTCTTTCCCTTTTACGGAGTAAACCTTCACAGAACTTACAGGTCTTTCCTTTTCAGTATGGAATTTCTGGAACAAGCAGTCACAGACCTACTAACTTACCTTCAGTTTTAGATAAGATCAGTCTTACCCTTTTTCAGAGTAATTATTCACAGAACTTACAGGCCTTTCATTTTCCAGTATGGAATTTCTGGAACAAGTAGTCACAGACCTATTAACTTACCTTCAGTTTTAGATAAGATCAGTCTAAACCTTGAAATGAAGAAAGATTGACAGAGTATTAGAGCTCCACCTTTCTCAGATTGGTTTCTCTAGAATAAACTATCACAAAATGTAGCAGAGTAAACTTTAGTGTTAGGTATGATCGTTGCACCTCTTGTAGGGAACAGTTATGTCAATTATTACTTTAAGCAAACATTATTGACCTTAAAAGTTTGCCTTCAACTTTTATAGGTCAAAAGACCAGTGTGAAACCTTCTACAGTAAACAGGCTCCTCTGAAGTAGAATGAGCTTTCCCTCTTCAGTTAAGATATTCTAGGAGAAACACAATCCCAGAGCTGGTGACTTTCATTCTGATTTAGGTAGTATTAACAGCAGTCTAAATATTATAAAAAACAGCTGACGAGACAAAACCTTTGCATCTCCAATTGAAAATTTCTAAAAATAAGCCAGCAGAGATGTAGCAGTTTATAGGGTTCGCTTTTGGTAAGATCAGACTGAACCGTACAGTAAGGAAACATAGACAGAAGTAACAAACGGGTGCGAAATTTTAGAAGCAAACCAGAGAAAGACAAACTGTCGTCAGCTTTCTGTGGAGTGACCCTTCCGACCAAGCCGCCCTTGTGGAACATAAGTCTTCAGCTTTCAGTCTAGAGTCTTGAGAAATGGATGCTTTTTAAGAAAAGTCACCCAGGAAAGGACCTGGGCACGAAAACCAAACTAACGAACGACTGATCCGCTCTCAACCCCAGTCCCCTTGCATCGAGACTGTGTGATCATCGTCGGGTGTGTATCACCATTCCCCTCGAAAGGGAACAGATACTACACATGATCTTAGCCAAAAGGCCGAGAAATGGATAGCTATTGTAGACCTGGTGGCTGACCATCACATAAGGTAAACAGCAATTAACTGCTTGTTGAAGGAACATTATTTGGACGGCAAATTTATAGTCACCATCTCAACTCGAGTCTCAGAGAAATGTTGAGCATCACAGACTCAGTGATTTATATTTATGGGAGATCAATGCATCGTCAAATTCCCAATACGGACATTTCTAAAATTATAACCACATCATACGTCTCTGGGACACAATCAGCATGGTACATGCAAGGTAAGGACATTGCATTCACAGCTATGTAGGACACTGAAAAACAAGTTGCTAACCACGGTGAAATGCAAAGTAAGAAAACTGAAAAGAGGAAATAGCTGGCCAGCTTTCAAAGGTTTAGGGTCAAATTTGCCAGACCTCTTGAAGGAGCTCGGAAATAAGTTCAACTTATTGAGCATACGACATACCAATGAGTAAACAAATACCAAAATCATTTCCCATCTGTTAAGGCTGAAAAGATGTCTACCTCGAAGATACAAACCTGTAAATCACTCTTTAAAATGATGTGCAAAGAGTCAAACTCTACTATCGATACCACTTCTTACAAAGGTATTGATACCCTTCCTACAGCAAAGAGATCCTCACTAGTGAAAGAAAGAACTGATGACACCGCTCCCTGCAGAGAAATGCTGAAATGGAAAGCTGTTTATGGTCTTCTCCATTTAGAGGCAAAACCCTGGTTATCTTGGGCCCAGGAGATCCCTCCTGAACACCATGAGGAACCATCTGAAAAGGACTGATCAAGTACAGACACTGATTATCACAAGAAAGCGATGAACCACTTCTACCAAGAGCTCTGCGACTAGTCTCATACTGTAGTTACACCACTAATAGTGTTGACACTAGTCTCATACTAATGAGTGGTGACACCACTAATACCAGAGTGGGTGATACTAGTCTCATACCAAAGTGACTTGAACCTCAAAGTGCTGTCACTACTCACCACGCCACCAAAGAATTGCTGACACTACAGAAATATTCTTATTTATGAGACCTGTTGAATGACTTCATGTGAATGATAATTATCTGTTCTGGAATGTTGTGGGTAAATATTAAGTATTCTTTGAGGTCTCTGCGACACTCGAAACAGATTGCACCCCTAAAATTAATTAGGTGTCGTTTGGGAGATTGATGTATTCGTGTAAACATATCAGGAGGTATACGCTTCTATAGGATATTAAACTATCTGAATCAGTCTACTATAGCATTAAAACCTAAGTTAAAATTGCCAGAAAAAACTCAACAACTGGGGTATATTTTGACTGTGTCATCATACATAGGTCTGTACAGTTAATTTACCACTTGTTTGAAAATGTACCTTTAATGGAAATTTGCATGAGTGTAAAATGTGGAGCAACTGAGGAAAATTTTTGAACTTATTTTATGGGACTGTCTATAGAAAATCATTAGCCATAATCGTTAAAATCATTAAAAATTTACTCAAGGTAATATCTTTGATTAGATGTAGTGTGGTTGTCTGATGCTTTCAGTAAAAAATTATGAGTTCACAAAATTTTAATAATTATCGGCATTTTGATAAGCAAAGAACCAACCATTCTTCTCAAGGCTGGTGATTGTTTTATTAATAATTGTAGGACTTTGCGATGTTTATGTGATCACATTCTTTATAGCTGTACAGTCTTAATTTCACAGGATGGGCTAGCAAAATTTGTTACCATAATCTTTACTTCAGGTACACCTCTCTGATTACATTTAGGAACTGTCTGTCTGATGCTTTCAAGCCAAAACAAGGGCACGAGTTTACCATAATTGTCAGCTTTTTTGGTAAAAAATCCCAGAACGTTTACAAGGAGACAGATGTTTACTGTTAACACAACAGATAAACTGGCAGTCTTTTGACTGTTTCATCGTTTTCTTGATTATCCTTCTTGTCCAACATTTATTCTTCCCTCTGACTTGGGAAGTAAATTGCTTGAATATTCCATTCAAATATTGTCACAATTTTCCAATGATTTTTTGGACTTCTTTGAAAAGTGTCCAAGACTCAGTTTGAGGTCTGATTTTTACCTTTCCTTTTTTCCCTTTTTCTTAAATTTTTGCAACTCAAAGACCAGCGTGATCCGGGACAGACAATATGACACCGCAGCAAAATAGCGTGTCTTAAACTATGAGTAGTTTAAGTGTGTTAGTACAGCATAGTGAAATCTTACAATCGTCCTACACTTCTACAAAGCTTACACTTGTTTAGGCACTGTGTCAAACGTGGTACATTGAGGGGGCTTAAGGCATTACTGCAGCCAGACTGCACAGGATGTAATCTTTATTAATGCTCTGCATTTTTTACACATTAGCCCCTGCTGGTGTGCAGAGATTATCTCTACTGTTTAGTATAGTGTCAGCCTTGCTGCAAAGCAGTCTTGCAGCTGCTGCAGCTCTTCTATACATGAAGAAGCAACAGGCATTTCTCAATACAGTCGAGTCCCTAATTGCAACATGTCAAGAATGTTTACATTACATAACCGGTGCCGGTCAAAAAAGAACCGTTACTGTAAAATATCCATCGAAAAAGGAATTTCTACCAAAATGTATCATTCCAACAAACTTTCGTCCTTGAAAAGCTAAATAAATCTTCATGACAGGTGGCTTGGAATGTATTGTTTTGATATTTTGCTGCAGCTTGAAAGAAGTACAGGATGCTGAATACAAACTACAGACCTAACTAAACAACCTTAAAAATGTTACTTTCCTGTTTGGTAAATATTGTTTGAGATCTCCAATAAGATTGAAAGAGCTACATCATATGAACGTACAAGTCGAAACTGTGTGGAACACAAAAATTCTTTCATTTTCTTAGTATTTCCAATAAAAAAAAATTTATTTTGAGGGGGGGGGAAGAAAATAAGAAACTAATCAATAATGGACAATATACCCTAACACTTAATGGTATGACAGTCTCAAACTATTAGTGGATCAGATTGGAAAAAAGGGGAGAGCTTCAATTCTCGGACAAAGTGAAACCAAATATAGACTAATTTAATTCCTATCTTTTGCAAATTAAAAAAAAAAATTTTGGGACTCTAGAACACTGTCGATTGACTTTTTAGGCACAGAACTTAACAAAAACAAAGGTGGCAGAATAGAACAGTATAATAAACCCAAAGACTGACCAAATTCAAAACTGAAAACTTAATGTTTTAAAAGTTTAAAAATACAAATCAGGTTACCAAATAATTGTTTAGAAAAATCAATCAGTTTTTTCTAGTTCTTTAACAAACTTTAAAAAAAAAATAATCATGATGAATTTGGTTTTCTCTCATAATTTTCTTGTTTTAACTTCACTTTCTAACTTCACATCTTAAAAGGCAAAAAAACAAAACAATTCTTACTAACATCTTTTCCACATGCTTGAAATATAATGAAAATGTAAGACACTATACACCAAAGTGTAAATCAAGTAACAGGTTACTTATTAAACCAGTTTTGGTTAATACACTTTTCTCTTTTTTCCTCTTTTCTTGGCTAATTTTCTAAGGAATCCATTTTGACGTTTTCTAACAATTGGTGATATTGTTTCTGAACCTTTCTAATCTGACAATGCCAAAACGCTAGACATTTCAGCGGGGAAAAAAAAAATCAAAAAGCACCGGTTGTCAAGACTTAAAATGAATACTTTGTTAATTTTGTTAACACTCTTCAACGGTGGAGAACAATCTTTGATGTGGCCTCAGATATCTGCAAGGCCCACCACTGACGATATCACCCAAAACTTGTAACCATGGCTACATTACAGTAGCCATGGTTACATTACAATAGCCATGGTTACATTACACTAGCCATGGGTATATCTTGGTAGCCATGGTTATGAACATTGCAAATCGACCTTGTTCGGCACAACTTTAAATAGTTTGCCCAACATAAAAACAAAATTCAAATTGGCTTTTACTTGACAGTACTTGATAGTTGAGTTAAACAAAATTTCTAAATCTGACCATGCACGACCAGAATTTGCAATATTATTTTGCAGTAGACTTTCCATAATATATTAAGCAGTTGGTACTCAATACAGTACACAATTTTAACTTTATTAACTTTCCTTATTCGTAGCAACAGGCAAGATCTACCATGCAAAAGGACTTGGAACTTTTGTTTCAAATCTGAGTAGCTATGAGTACTCAAACTTGAGACTATAAGTACAAACCTTCCAAGAGGACACAAGGAACCTTCAGAAAAAAAGCTTCTGAAAAAATTATAAACAGATTTTTCATACATCTCCACTCTTATCAGATTGAGCTAAACATCCACTACCACACCCCACCACCTTCATCAAGCAGCGATTTGTATCACACAAAACTTTTCTTCAAAGATAATCATTTTTCCTTTTTAAAAAAAAAAAAACAACAAGATGAAAAGAACTTTGACTCCAGGCTTACTGTTGCTGCCTTCATCTTTTCTTAATCTCTGTAGATCTCCCTAATACTTGCTTTTTCCACCTTTCTAGTGAGTCTCGTCATTTCATCTATTTCAGCGTAATGTTTTCCCGCACTATTTTTGTAACAGTTCCTTCAGTTCTCTGTTTTCCCGTTCTTTGGCTGCCAGCTCTTCTCTGAGACGCTCCAGCTCAGTCTGCAGAAAATGATGAGAGGACAGTTGTTAACAGTAAACAATTCATTATGGAGCGACAGGGCCTTAATCCTGTGTCATATAAACTCAACTAATACCATTCCTACTGGTGGGACAGGACCTTAATCCTGTCATATATACCCAACTAATACCATTCCTACTGGTGCGACAGGGCCTTAATCCTCTGCCATATATACCCAACTAATACCATTCCTACTGGTGCGACAGGGCCTTAATCCTCTGTCATATGTACCCAACTAATACCATTCCTACTGGTGTGACAGGGCCTTAATCCTGTCATATATACCCAACTAATACCATTCCTACTGGTGTGACAGGGCCTTAATCCTGTCATATATACCCAACTAATACCATTCCTACTGGTGTGACAGGGCCTTAATCCTGTCATATATACCCAACTAATACCATTCCTACTGGTGCGACAGGACCTTAATCCTCTGTCATATATACCCAACTAATACCATTCCTACTGGTGTCACAGGGCCTTAATCCTGTCATATATACCCAACTAATACCATTCCTACTGGTGCGACAGGACCTTAATCCTTTGTCATATATACCCAACTAATACCATTCCTACTGGTGTGACAGGGCCTTAATCCTGTCATATATACCCAACTAATACCATTCCTACTGGTGTGACAGGTCCTTAATCCTGTCATATATACCCAACTAATACCATTCCTACTGGTCTACTACTTGTCTGTATGTGACATGATGCACATTTCATAACCTGAAAATCAGTTTGGTTCCAAAATGTAGTATTCAACCTGAATTATTCCAGTTTTAAAGCCCTCCCACGCCTCTTCCGCTCCCAGATATCGTTCAGACCACGATCCTCAACCCCCCCCCCCCAACCAGCCGTTCATCTTTTGGTTTTTAGTGATTAAGCCTGCGTGCTGGAATGTTTCTTCTTAGTACACTGTTTATAATATAATGTTAGGAAAACTTGTAAGCAGCGGGGTAGAGTTTTCAATGTAACATTTTTTCTTCTTTTTAAGAATAAAACTTTTGAAAGTTTGTGTTTACCATTTGCTGGTTCGTCTTAGCACTTGTAACATCACTCTGGTTCGAATCGGCATTTTCTTGCTTTGCTGGAGACTCCAAAGATGTGGAATCCTCCACTCTGGCTTCCGGAATGTTACCAAACATCGCAAGAAGTTTCTGGTGATCATTTAGGAAAGGAAAACGATAAATGCAATTGAAAGAATTTCATTTTCCCCATTTAAGCAACAGGCCAAAATAAAAGACTACTGCACCAGTATAAGTGACTATTTTTGGAATGCAAAAGAGAAGTCTTGACAAACAGAAACTGATTCAGATACTCATATTTTACTATCAAATGAAAGACTAGTCCAAAATGGGGCTTCAATCTTTCCAAATAAATCTATTATATGATTAAATGGCTGTTGGGACAATTACTTTACAAAGTGTGCTTTTACTTCATGCTCCAAAGCAAGCAGTTGCACTGACAGTATGAATATCATGTTTCTATCAGACACAAGGTTGAAAATCAAATACTATTTCTGCAATCAATATGCGCATAATTACCATTAGTATGACCACTGTAATTGGGACTGAGGGTACCACCCCACAATTATTATTCTCAACACTAGAATGGTTACAAGGGGACATATCAATGTACATCGTTACTTCTGATTTTGGAAAGATCTTTTGTAGGACAAGCCACGACCACTTCCTTCACACCAGCCAAACTAATCCCTTCCCGTCGAACACACCTTGTAACACCAAATACCAGTGTCAAGAAATACCCACATTTGATCTGAGCTTATCCCTGACAATTCATTTACCACTGTTCAAACTCACAGGTATGGGAAGAAACACATGATACAGTAACACTGCAAGAGAACACTAGTCAACACTACACCCTTACTCGATTAGACTTTCATAGCAGACATGCCTAGGCCCAGCATAACTGCCATACACAATTCTGGGCGATCACCCATTGGTATTAAGCTAATCATACCTCTATGGTTGAGAAAACACTAAATTAGTAAGACATAGCAGACACATGGGAACTAAAGGGCTTGTTAGCTAAAACCATGCTTGCATAAATTTACTCATGAAATATTAAGCCAACCAGCAAAGTTATATAATAATGATTTTGTCTCTGGTTGGCTACAAAGTGGGCACTCACCTCTCCGATGTCCTCCTGGTTATCTAGTCTGGTCAACTTGACCTCTGTGATATAATCCCTCGTTCCAACGACCTTAGCATTTAGCATAGCATCCATCGTCAGATTCACAAACTCCTCGGCCACTTTGCCACCCCATTCACTCGCAGAAGCCTTTGCTGACAATTTATCCAAACCTAGAGATGATAGAATATGCATAGATGAAGGATCATGGAGAAATTTAATTTCTACGAGACATTTACACATTCACGAACGTTACCATAGCATGAAGT
This sequence comes from Apostichopus japonicus, assembly GCF_037975245.1. Taxonomy (NCBI): domain Eukaryota; kingdom Metazoa; phylum Echinodermata; class Holothuroidea; order Aspidochirotida; family Stichopodidae; genus Apostichopus; species Apostichopus japonicus. The sequence continues at coordinate 6,397,258 of NC_092565.1, forward strand.
GCGCTAGAAAGTCTCTTGATGTGTTTTTTACAAAATCACTTAGGGTACAACACAGTGTGCCAAAAGAAGTATTAAATTTGGTTCATACCGTACCACACTGTCTCTTAATATCAATGACCACCTTTTGTTATGCAATTTGTTAACATTGTATGAGGTCCCAATTTTAAATATCACTCCAGCAATTGTTAAGGGGAGTTAATTAGGGATAGTTTGGAATTGGGAAAGGGATCAGGAAAGGGATCAGGAAAGGGGCACAGGAAGTGAAGGAAGGGCCTTAGGGAAGGGAGAGGGGACTTGGAAAGGGGGATGGGGAGGGGAAAGGTTGGAAAGAGGAAGTGAAAACAGATAGTCAACCCTACATGAGAGACTCAATTTGAACAATAGACATGCCATATCCCCTACCCCCTCCACCTTCCTTTCTTGCTTCTAGAAGCTGAGAGTTCTGACTCACCTGACAAGCGACAAGGGATGGTCAGAGCGCAGCCATCCTCAAACTGGGCTGGGAGAGGAAGCATCTCGCCAGCGTTTATCAAGTCGTAATTCCCAAAATCGATGTACTGGACTTTGAAGAGGTCTCCTTGAACCCCCATGACCCTGGCTCTGTACCAACCCTGATCCTCTGAGAACAGAATCAAAATTGATGGTGAAAGCCGAGAACAAAGCAAACATTCAATGACAATGGCAGCTGCAGTAAACAAAGACATGCCGGGCGAGGTTACAAGTATTCTTATGACAACTAGCTGTTACACAATTCCCCACCATCCAGACCCTTCCCTCCCCCACCCTTCCTGAACCATCTTGCCCTATCCTTTCCCCTCCCCCTGTGGGGGGACTTGACTGTAATGCTGAGTCTGGGGCAAGTCCAGAAATTTCTTACTTTCAAGTTTACCCAGAAAATGTTTTTTTTTTTTTTTTTACCTTTGAATTTACCCAGGCAAAATTCGTTTACAGCTGGCTTGAAATTGATGTCTCTTTCTTGCTCCTCTCCATATTCATTCACAGCTTTCATGAGATACCTGAGCTGCTCGCAACCTATTTCAGCACGAGAACAGAGAAAGAGAGAGATAGAAAGAGAAGAAGGAAATATCAACTATTGGCTATAAATGACACTTGATGGAATTTTCAGAATGTCACTGTTGTTGCCATAGGCAAATTTGGAAGACTGGGTTTTCACCTGGCAATATAGAACAAATTTGTCTCCTTTGTAAAAGTGTTGGATTGTCTGCCAATGAAAGGAATCTTTGGAAACATATACAGCCTTAACGTTGTACACCTTCAAATACTCGTGAACAAAAGTGATACTGTCGACTTGCTACACTAAAGTCAATGGAACATGTTAGAACTCTCTTTAAACAAAGAATCAAAAACTAACAGTAGCCTACCACAATGTCGTAGCATATGTGCCAAGCTTATGTAGCACATAACAATCAGGGCCGGACATACTACTACTTAACTGTCAAGAGCAAATTCCACCTTTTTTCATCTTCTCCGATGAAGAGAAAGCTTTATGATTTCCTACAGAAAATTGTAGTAGTTAGTGGATTGATCTCATTGAAAGATGAAAAATGGTTATGAAAAGCAACAAGGTATTTCAAACAGTCTCCAATATTTTTTTCCATAACCCTTCATGTACAAAAAAAAATTAACCCGGTACTACACTGCCTTGGCTAATGGTGACAGTAGCACCAAAGGCTTAGCAAATAAAAAATATTATAATTTCGGGTTTCAGTTTTTACCTTCTTCGTCGACGATTTGGCAGTAAAAGTCTGCAGCATTGATGACTCCACATACAAAAACCTGTAGCTCTGCATTGTCAAGGGGATGAGGTATGGAGACAACTGGACCTATGTATGTAAGTAGAGGATATCAATCTAATCAGATTATTAGGGATTATTAAGTTAATCCTGATGCTATCAGTTGGTAGGGTAAATTGTTAATGGTAGTCTGCTCATCCGAGACGACCAAATTTTTGTTCTGATGACCAAAGACAGCTGTGCAGGTTGTCTGCCATACGACTGGTTGTTTACATCAAATTTCAGATTGAACTGTGTCTGAATACCTCAAAATAGTCAAACCAGAAATTGGTATTACCATCAGAGCTGGTGTTCTATTCACCGAACCTACACATCTCTCCTACAGTGTACACATTGGTCATTGTTTTTGATACATTTTTGCAACAAACACATTTGCTGTTCAGACAACCAAAGCGTTCCGCCTGGTTATCCCTCGGACAACCAGGAGGGAAAAAATCCTTAAAGAATTGCCCCGATCTGGATTTAATTACTGTACTGCTCTTAGCTTTTGACAAAATCACTCTTTCAACATTTCAACCCACGGACACTTCAATAACAGTGGCTGAACTACCAAGTCTAGCAAACAGCTTCTCTGCAAAGAAAAGAAAAACTCCTGGAACAAAACATGCAGCATTACTTTCCATTCCATTGACTTCCATTTTACGTTGCCCAGACGACTTTCATGGCTGTATCTATCACATCCCAAAAAATTTGCAAACTACAAAACTTGCAAAACATATTGACTTACACTTGACTACAACTGGACAAAGTATGCTTGGTCCTAGGTTGCTATGGATTATTAAACCACCAAGATTGCCTAAAAAAATTAGAACTTGAACTTATTTTTAATGGGTCTTAAACTAAAAAGTGAGCCTTCCAATCCACTGACAAAAACAGCTTTCTGTTTTGCCAACATTTTGCCGGAGATTTGTAGGTAGGAGGCTTGCTTAAATACCTGAAGAGTCCAAGTTATGTTTGGCCAGACCATTTATGATGAGTTGTTCTGACAGAGCATGAAACTGTTTATTCTCGGCCTGGATGTAGACCTCCACCGAGAAAACATCACCAACGACGTCCATTACTTTGAGCTGTATGACCGACGGCTTACTATCGGACTGCTGACCCTCCAGCTGGAAGCAAAAAGAAAGAAAAAAGTTAGTTAAGAAGGTAGGAGACTTCAAGGTAACTCAGCACTACCCTTAAATATGTAACATTTGTTGTCTTTAAAAGTTTGGACTATATAATATTAAGACTCCTAATCTGCCAAAAGCGGTTACTTCAGTTAAATTGAGAACATTACCACCTCATATTGATGCATTCAGTTATCTGGTGGGTTGAACAGTGCAATCCCTTCCTCCTCTCCCACCCAAAAAGTGGAACTCAGCTGGTAGATTTGACCTAGACACTGTACCATTGGCAAACTGGGCTCATATTTCATCCTAATAGGGGTGCATATCATACATAGATCACATACATATTAGACCCTCCTCAAAACTACCGACATGATATGCAAGTTAAACAATACCAAGGAGAACAACATACTAAGGGGAACAGCTGGTAGCCAGACAAAGACAAAGTCCCTCTGTCTTTTTCTAACCTTTGTCACACTTTTTTCTCACCTGTTTTGTTGTGAAATCGATGGCGCTGTTCGACCAAGTTCCCTCTTTGACTGGCTTAACTCCAGACAGAGAGCATCTCACACAGGCAAGCTTGTTCTTCAGGCGGTCTGGTTGTGCTGGTCGCAACTGCTGACTGCTTAGTTCAATGGTGTACCCATAGTCGAGGACACCTAGCTTATACAGCGAGCCGGAAACTGCTAGCACCTCTGCACGGCACCACTGATTGGTAACGTATCCCATGCAAAGTTCCCCGACCTGTGGATGGTATTCTCTTGGAGTCTCTCCGAGGTTCTGAAAGCTTTCCTCTTTCAGAATATTCAAGGTCTCCATGAGGTTCAAATGAAAGTACATCTCGCTGGGTGAAACATGGTTGGAGAAACTGGCCGGGAGCAGTTTCCCGATCTGTGGGGGGCAGGGCTTTGAGATATCTGCCGCTCTAACGAAAGATTTGGAGGCAAAGTTATCTACGACTTTTCCTGACTTCACTGAATTCTGATGCTTGCTACTCTTTCCAATGTCTTTATGGTATGGTGGTGAAGGATTTGTGATTTGTCTCGGTGAAGATTGTTTGGAATGGCTGTCTTTCTTGCCTTGGGCCTTAGTTGGGTTATGCAGGTCTTCCCCGGGTCCCAGCTGATCCCTCAGTCTGTCCGACGGCACGGTTGGCAGCGTTTCACTTTGGGTCTTGGATTCACCACCGTATGGATTCCTTGGCGAGACTGGTTCAACATCTTCTGAAGGAACCCTTTCCTGTGGGCTACCATTAAAGCACATCTCTGGGCTGTCACTTACCCACAAAACACCCACCACAACGTCCCCATCTTTGCGGGTCACACGCAACTTGCAAAGTGCCGTGGAGATACTAAAGGCTTCCAGCATCTCTGGACTTATATCGGCTGTGGCGTCTAACCTGCAGCGTAGGGCAACCATCGGCTCGGTGTGGAGGTTCACTGGTAGCGGCTGGCATTCACTGGCGTCTACCTTCGCCTCGTTACCGTAGTCTACAAACAACACCTGCACATCAGTTCCCGAGACACTCTGCACAAAAGCTCGGTAAAATTCTCCCTGAAATTTGGCACTGCACAGTTCCCCCATGAGAGGTCTAATGACAGAGATGGACAGGAAGAAAGAAATGAGAATAGGAAGCTGTAAGTTTGTTACTAAAATCTAGCCATGCCAGGCTAGGGAAATGATGGAGGCTATATTAATAACAACAATTGATCCTAGAGTGGAACATGGTTACCAAGGGTATATCCTTTTCCTGAGGACACAGAATAGGGAACTGCTGAGGAATTACTTTTCTTTTAACCTAGCACAGAGAATTCCTGTCATATCCTGTGAAACTACGAACTCTCTGCACTGGCTGGATTCTAGAACACATCAAACATCAAATATCACTAGCCTGGGCCAATAGTTTAATAATGAAGCTTTTCACCCTTGACCTTTGACTATAATGCAATGTTTAAATACAGGGAAATATATGGCACACCCAGAAGGTTACAACTTTACAAAATAACAGAAGCATTTCACAATATATATTCCCTAAACCAGCCGTTTACAAGTTTTGTCAACTTTTTCTCCTGTAAATTTATTCGATGCTGAAGTTCTGATTGTTACAATGCTATTCTCTAAACCCAATTTGGTGAAGTATATTTAATATTCAACTAATGAAGAGTCTGTCAAAATATTTGCCCTTTGCAATAAATGAATATAACACAAAACAAATGTCAGGGTGATAAAAGGTTTAGGATGGGAGAACCTATCAATTACTCTCTCTAGTTAATGTATCTACTGTTTGTTTCATAAGCTGACATGAACGGTGTGGGTATTAGACTGCACACTTCAGTCACTTCAACGGATGAGCCCCAGCTCCTTAAAGGGTTACTTATCAAACAAATTATAGGAAAAACAATTTGGATCCATGCAAGTGGTTTTTTAATGGTCTACGAAATATCAAAATTAATTTCTTGTCTGAAGTCATCCTGTAAGTCTCATAAAATTCCCCCACCCCCCCCAATTTATTTCACAACAAATTTAAACATTTATCTGGCAAACGATAGAAACCAAAAACCACTATTTGACTCACTGATATACCGTAGAGTCATCGGCACACTCTCTCTGAAGTTCCTGTACCAACCATGCCAGTTTCTCCAACTGACTAAAGGGTGCAGCGTGGAAGAGGTAAGGGTTCTTCTGCTCACCCGACAGTACAATGTCGATGACATCGCCACACTTCAAGGACTCGAGAGAGGTAGGGTGGGGTAGCGGTGGGTGGGGCGATACTCCACCGATCAGATCGTTGAAGCAATCCTCCTGGTCCTCTCTACTCCAAATCCGGACCAGATTCCTATCTGCCTTTGTTCCGGTAATCTTCGCCATGATCAACATCCTGTTAGTGATGAGCCAATTGGTGAACGCCGTCATGTGCTGCGATGCATCTCTGTCGCTGACGTTATCCAACTGAAGGCAAACGGCGTACGGTGGTGGCAGCCGGTGTGCCGGTAGGAGAGGTCGACACTCCTCGGCTGTCACTTGGCATCTGTTGCCGTAGTCCACATAGAAGACTTCAAAGGAGTCCTCTTGACCTTTTGGTTTTGACATCACCAACGCACGGTACCATGCCCCTTCGAACTGTGCAGCACATATTTGTCCAACACTCGGTCTGAGATCAAAGAGACAGATGGGAAGTTTGAAATATTGCAAAGGCTAAAAATGGTATTAAACCCATAACAAAAATCCTCAGAAACAGGGTATATTGAAGGGCGAATTTACGCAAAATATTGAGTCTTGATACGTCCAAAAATTAAAGAAATAAATTCCACCCATGCATGTTTAAATGCCATTTCCAAATCAATTTACATTTGTCATTACCTGAAACCGGCGGGAGTAGCGTCTTTGTAATGGGATTGCATATCTCGTAAGAAGCTCGTTATCTCTTCCTCGTCCTCTGATAGACACACCCAGAACTTTGCCGGACTCTCAATGTCCATCACGGCTACCTGATGGCATCCTACCAACGTCTTCCTCTGGGTAGCCGTGGAAGTCTCATCTCCACTGTTCGATGGGCTCTTTCCATCTCTGGACCCGGCACTATATCCTGGCTGGTCCTTCTTCTGATTTACTGTGGTGACAGTCTTCCTCGCGTCTCCACCAGGACCGGGGGACGAGGTAGTCGTCACAGCCTCCCCGAGTCTCTGACTGGAGTACCCGTGTGCCTCAAGCTGTTGGTTGATGCAGTCCGCAGGGTCGCCCAATGCACATAATCGTACCGAGACTAAGCCGCTCTGTGAAACCTTCACGACTTTTGCTTGGCATTCACTTCTGGTTTGCACCCATTCACCAAACTTTTCCCCGAGGGGCGGCAATCCTTCTCGGTCAGCGACGCCATCCAACATCATGTTGATGCACTGCGGGGCCAGCCGGGTGAACTCTGGAGCGATCTTCCTACATTCTGCACAAGACCTCTGCTCTTCCGCACCGTAATCTGCAAAGGAGACCTTCACCGTCGTGGCATTGTCACTGATGACTCTGGCCCTGTACCAATTCCCATCCACAGAGTACAGGCTGACAATCAATTCTCCTCTCCGAAACCTGTCAAATTAAAAAACGAATACCTCAGGTTTTCATGATAAGAAACTTGCACCTAACTGAGCTTAAAGTGTGCAAACACATCCGTGTGAAAGTGCTTGAATACTCCTCTAATAGTTAAAAGACTGCACGTATAATGCAGTTCAACAGCCCCAACAAGTAGGACATTTCGTAGGACATTTAATGTTCAATCAGCGTCGACAGTTTGCGACCATTTTATGAATACGACTAAAAGTGACATGAAATATTATTTGAGCCGCAGCACACAAAATAACCTCTTGGACTTGATTGCCTGTACAAAACACCTTGCAGGCTGATCAAGTTTGATCAATGTCTCTTTTAATAACCTTCGGTAGGTTTTTGTTTTTAAATTGCTGGGTATATGGGAATGTGTCTGAAAAAGCTACATTAGTATTACAAGCATTTATTGAGGGGAAGGTACAGGTCCTCGACAAGAAGGCTGCGGATACTCTCTATCATTCGATAAATAAATCCGGTCTCTATCGAGCCTTAAATGACTCACAAAAGGGACGACGTTAAAGACGAACTTACTGATCGATGGGATTTGGCGTAGACTTTTGGTAGTAAGCCTGAAGACTTTCCTGTTGCTCTACCATGGCCGCCAAATTCTGGTGCAGGTAGGCATAAAACTTTCCGCTATGACTGAGTATCCCTGAGACTTCGACGATCAGGGTGTCTCCTTCCTTCAACGTCTGCCATATAGGTGGAGGGATCTGTGTCTTGTTCAGCTTGGTAGAGGGTACTGTAGCAGCTTTGTTCTTCACCTGCGGGGGTGACACACCTTTAGGTTGGGTCTTTACTTCTTGAGGGGAGGACAGGTCAGCTTTTGGTTTCACGCTATGTGAGGGGGAAGGTTGAATACTTCTCGGCTTTGACTTCTCTTCCTTCTTTGCCACCCCTGCCTTCAGCAGCTCTCCAATGATATCTAAACCTGTGAAAGGAAACAAAAATGTCAGGACAGGTTACAACCCAAGGCAGCAGACTCAAAGAGGGTTTTACATGACAAGGTTCTGTACTGTCACTAATGTAAGCTACAATCAATTTTCACACTTACGCCAACAAGTTGCATATTTATCAAAGGTTTTGTGTTAAAATGTTTCAAACGATTAATGGTCAATCTGTAGAAGTGACTGACTCTTCAACATGACACCTAATTTGTTTCTTTTCCTCTCAGGATTATCGTCTTTCCCTAATGTACTGTCATCAATCAGTGCCTTACCCGTTTCGTCAATCATTTTAGTGATGTAAGCCTCTTTATCGCCTTCCTTCGGTTGGAGGAAGTTCACCAGCAGCAGTTTCCCTTCTCCAGAGACCAAGGCAAAGAACTGATCACATACATCCTTGGACCACTCACCACCTGTGGGAGCAATCCCTGTAAGTCTACACTTCAATCCCTGCAAACAGAAACAGATGGAAAGCTTTTAACATTCCATTGAATTAAACTACTAACATAACGATAGATCTTAACAAACTATATATGGTAAAAATATCTTCATCGCACTCTATATATTTACCACATGCAGTTGTTTTACATCTTTATATTTAGGAGTATCCAACTGTTTGAAGTCCCTTTGTGAAATACTTCACAGGACTCTTTGTACGTCACTTCTCAGGGCTCTTTGTACTTCACTTCGCAGGGTTCACAGAGCCAAGGTAGTTGCAATCCTTTGTATCCAGGGGTAACTGCACTTGCTTGATCAATGCTAAGTGTGATTCTCGACTGTCCCAAACCCTGATCCCCCTCCCCAAACACATCCCCACCCACTCCATTACTCATCTGGAATTACTCTAGTATACAAAGCTACTTTTATGTACTTAAATCTCACAGTGGTCCTTTCTTCCACAGCATGAATTCCATATTAAATTCTTACTGAACAAGTCAACTTTTGGAAAAGACATAAACCTGCCATTTCTATGGTTTCTCCAGCCAAGCAATAACAGCTTTTCTACATTGAAAAAACATTCCAAAAGGTTAAAACCTTATAAATCTCACACCTGCAACGGTAACTGAGTCATGCCCCCATTCAGGAGACGGAAATTCTTCAGAGGAATAGAGTCCTCATCACCGTAGTCGACGTACTGTACCCTAACTTTACCTCCTGCCGGGGGTGCCAAGACCAAGGAACGGTACCAAACATCTTCAGACAAACACGCGTAGATGTGACTGACCTGTCAAGAGGAAAGATGCCAACAATGACAGACAAACTAAAAATAAGTACAAGAAACGGTACAAGTGGAAAGATATGCTCAAGTCAAAGGTCGGCAAAGTGCGCCCCCTTGAGCCCATGTTTTGTAACCACCCCCCTCCCCCTCAGAGATGGTTTTCAACAGTCCAGCTAAAGTTTATATCAATGGCATACGTGCATTATGTAAAACTGTTATGAGTTTGTATACACATAGCCTACTTGTGATAGGATATTTCAATATAAGAGAAGGAGAATGAGTATGTAAAAAAAGTTCTTTGGTACTCGAGTAGGTATATCCTATTAAGTGTTACCACACACTGGATTGAGTAGGTATATCCTATTAAGTGTTACCACACACTGGATTGGATGCACAGGTACACTGTGACCTGCCACATTCAAGTTGTTTGCCGAACCCTGGCTTAAGCAATTGGGGAAATGTGGGCCATCCTAGTTTTGAAAGTGGTGATACTTTCAATATCTCCAGATGTTAAGTACATGTCCCACTATACTGTCCATGGGTCCATTGCAGTACAGCAGACATGACAACCGTCAATTCCAGATATAAAAGAATGGATTTGTCAGGGAACTGGGAAGTAAAATGCTCTTCACAATGATTGGCTTGCAAAGGATTACATGCATCAAGTTGTTTCCACTTAAATCCTTACTGTCTCTAGAGTAATTACATCACAGTAGCCATTTAATCAACTTTGTGATGAGATCTGCATCTCCATGGATTGCCTGATAGTCTTACATTGATTTCATCATAGAGTTTGTAACATAGACACTATTACATAATCATCAGCAATGATCAGACAGATCGCAACCCTCCACCGCCAAAAATTTTCGCTACACAGGACTTTTCCTAAGTGTTTTAAAACGGATTTTGAAAACATGATAAAAAGCCATCTCCAAAAACACTGTGCTCCAGACGTACAACACTCCTCTACACTTACCCGCGGAGTCACAGGAGGGAATTCCATCTTAGGATCATCGAACGTGCTGTACATCAGCTCCTGCATTTCACTGTAGCCGGAAATATTCTTCTCCACCATCAGTTGGACCCAGAAACTTGTGGGGCTCTGCGAGTGGACAACTACAACCTTGATTACGGAGAGGAAAGTTTGCATCAATTCATGAGCACCACGATATGGTCCTAAGAAGGTGATGATAATATTATTCACCAAAGCTGAACTTATGGAATATGGAGTTAGACCATTGACTATTTGCATTCCAAAAAAGAACCAATTAGCTCTTAAATCAATCATAACGGTTGTATCCCTTCTCTCAAAATCACTCTCTCCTCCCACCATTTCCCCCTTCCCCCCCTTCTTGCTACCCCACTTTTCCTACCTGAATTCTTACATGCTGTGAAAGTGTTGTAGGTTTGGTTGAATGTTGACTTATAAAGTAAACAGCTTTCTTAAGAACCATCAAGAAGCTATTCACCGTACACTGTAAACTCAAGTGCATGTTCGTAGGTAGCAGAATTGGATTACAAATGCACATTGTCAAACCAGATGGTTGATGAGCCAGAATACTTACATTCATTTGTTTCCTCTCTGGTTTGACTCTAGGGATGTCTCCGGCTGACACCGTCATCCCCTCATACCGCTGCTGCTGCAGTCGGGACTCACTGGGCGTCATCCTTGGCGAGATAGGACTGCTACCCTTGGTGGCTTTGTCGACACCATCAGCCTTTATCTTCTTACACTCGTGCTGATGCTTCGGCCAGTGGTCACGTTGGCACTGACTGGAGCAGTAGGGGCTCTGGCACACTGAACATTTCTTTTTACCTGGGCAAGACCAATAATCAATTTAATCTTGAAAATTTGCTATCGATCAGGTTTGTTGCCAACCCTGAACCATCAATCATATCGGTGGATTTCAGTCAAAACTGGGCACTGCTATCAAGCATTCTTTTGAAACTTGAGAAGCAAAATTAGCATATTTTCACCCATCACAGACCTCACCCCTCATACTGTTTTGTAACACTCACACTAGCTTCATACCCGACCCATAAGATACTTTATTTGGTGGCTGTGATAAAATTGTAACAATACTTTACGGTGGTGTTGATGTTTAAGTTTCCCTTTCCAAGTAAACTGCTGCATATTTTGTCACTGAGTATATACTTATTCAGTGGTATGTAGGAACATTTGAGAGGAGGATACAAGAGAAGGAGAATTCAAAGTCACTCACCAGGTTGGTCACAACTGAGGCAGAGTCTCACTTCTGTTGGTTTGTCCTTTTTCTTCTCCGGTTGTTTCTCGCCCAGACGTTCAGTGGTGGCTTTTCCTGCTACGGTGGTAGATACCTTCCCCCCTATCGAAGCCAGAATCTCTGTCGCACCGCTCCTAGAATCTGATTTCTCGTCATCGCTCCCCTTGATGGATGATCGCCCATTCCGGATGGAACTCTTGTCTCTCTCGGTAGAATCTCTGTTGTGTCCAGGCGAATGTTGACCGTGAGAGCCGGCCCTCTTTGGTGTTTCTTCTCCGTTGGCCACTCTCTCGGACCTCTCCTCCTTACTGCTCTTCTTGGGCATCTCCGGTGAGGTTATGTCTTCCACACTCGCCATTGTCGGCTGCTGCATGTGCTGCTGGAGCTGTGGTGCCAACAGTCCCAGCGTGTTAGGATTGAGGAGGGCTGGCTGTATCGAGATGGACTGATGAGGCAGGTTCATTCTGAATGGATTCAAAGCTGCTAGTTGCATGAAGAGCATCTGTTGCTGCATCAGGGTCAGCTTTGCGGCATCTTGGCTGGAAAAGAGCTCCTCAAATTCCTCTGGAGTTGGTGACCTCCTGCCCTGTTTACGCTTTGTTTTGTTCTTACCATCACTGCTGCCCTCACTGTAAGTCTCGCCGTCGTGGCTGTCCTCGGAGTACTGGTCTTCCCCCTGGGATGATCTTCGGACTCCTCCTACAGGACGGTGGCCCCCTCGGCCTCTTCTGCTAGTCTGTCCTCTCTTATCCCTTTTCTTCTCATAATGGCCGCTGCCGTCGTCATCGTCTTTGTTGTACTCCCTCGAATTGGTCCGTCTGACATGGACTTTCAGTTCCCCGCCACTCTCCATAATCTCCCGATCGTCCTCTTCAGTTTGGTGGAGGCTTTTACAGTTGATGTTGCTGTAATATACTGGGCTCTCTTCCCCGTCGTCCTCGTCATCGTAATAGTCCCGACTTCTATTATTGCCCGATGGATTACGACGCCCTCTCTCATTGAGAACCTTACCCTGTTGGTAGCCCTCCAAAATGCCGTATCTGAACAGTACCAGAAGAGAGATCTTATCATGAAAAGAATGAGAGAGCATACAGTGTCTACTTTAACCTGAAACAGAGACACAGAATATCTGAATGCTAAGAGAGCATTCTCACTTTGATGTCTTGAGCTATAGGAAGGTATCATCGTAACCAACCAATAAGCAGGAATGACACCTTCAGTGGGTGCAATAACACACTCGGTAATAGACTGTGTTCACGAATATTCATTGCCTAACTTCAATATGCATCACTTTGTGTGCTCTTTGTGAACCCACCTCTTGGGAATCCTTTCATCTCCCTTTAAAAGGTTGTTACAAATTTAATCGATGCTTTGCAACTAAACCTTGAGATTTCGAGGCACGAGACATGTGAACTCCCCATCCATTCACGGTAGCTTCCCCATGCCCCATCTCCTGACCCCCACCCCCTATTCACCTCCATGGCCGCCCAGTCACTGAATGAGGTACAAAATAAACGTTAATATGAGGAAAGCAAGGACTCACTGGGAATCTGATCTGGATGTGTCGCGTGCGATCCTCACTCCTAATGTCAGCTCACCAGTGATGCGATAACCGTCAAGTTTTCTGATGGCCTGATGGACATCATTCACGCTGTTCATTGTCACAAACCTGGAATGAAAAGTAAGGTGGACAACAGTTTCAAAAGGCTAGACAAACTTTACTAAGGTAAAAACAGTTAAGTTTTAGTTGTAACCTTACATGAGATGAGATGAAACCTTAGATGAGATGAGATGTAACCTAAGATAGTGTAACCTTAGATGAGATGAAACCTTAGATGAGATTAGATGTAACCTAAGATAGTGTAACCTTAGATGAGATGTAACCTTAGATGAGATGACAAAAAAAGGGCAAAAGTGCCTCATAATTTGTCTTTAAATTAAGCTTAGGCTACAAATATAAATAACTGTTATAAAACAGTTCCATGTACTACCCAATGGCAAGATTTCAAAAGAATTGCCCAGAATTGCCGTTGCAGTATCTAAGTATGTGGTAATAGTAGTACATATTAAGATAGAATTGCAAAACTGCAGGCCGAAAAGCCTACTGTAGACTGCCCAAGACTTACCCATATGTCCCTGGCTTGTCTGGTTTGCCGACACACACTTTTACCCTCCTGACTGAACCAGCAGTGCTAAACAAATTTGACAGGCCTTTCTGCAATTAATGAAAACAAGGAAGAAGAGGTGCAATTGCTTAATTGATATTTTAAGGGAGTGAAGAGTCAAGGCTGCTCTTTCTAGCATTCATTGATTTTGTTTGATTTTTTTTAAATTAAAAGTGAGCATTTTATTGACTCCAAGTAAAGAGTTGGAACGAGTAGCAATCACAAGTGTCATTCATCTGTAACAGAATTTTTGAAGTATTCCAAAAAGAAAAACTTTTGCAGATTTGGAAAACTTTCTGGCCTAATAAACTCAAAATTTCTTTGTCAATATGTTACTCCAGTTTCTGTTCCGTAGCTTTACCCATTTTTGCGAGTGATTTGAAAATAATGTCCGTACCTCATCCATACTCTGCGGAATTCCAGTGACGTAGATTTGCAAGCCACTGGAGGCATCACTTCTTCTTGCTAGGTCTTGCCCATGAAAACTGCAACAAATAATGTTATTATTGATTTATTAATTATTTAGAAAAGTCTGTGACATAAATATCGCCGACGGAAGAACATAATTTATCGAAACAAAACATTCATGGAAATGGTAAGATACCACAAGTGGTATGAGTTATGAAAGAAAACGCCCTCAACCTTGTTGTATATATATGTAGACAAAAGAACGGGAGGGTCACTGCAAAGAAGAACTTGATTGCCGAAAGGCATCCAATCGATTATCTACCCAAAGTAGAAGACTGACGCTGTTTTAGTCAACGAATAGTTAGATTTTAATGTGAGAAAAAACACACAAATAAATCGTCACCTGATTTTCATTTCATCGATGAGACACTAGTCTGTGACAAACAACAACGCTGGTTCTAACCCATCTTTAACTGCCGCATACAATGCAAACGATCCATAACATATTACGCTGAGCTGAATTTTTCTGGACTGTTTAATGTTCCAACCAGCTGGCACGATTTTCTTATGAACAACAGCCTTGCTTTCAAGCACTTATTAACAGTATGAATATCCTGTTTCATTTTTAAAAAGGGCTTGTTACAGTTCAGACTTTCATTACAGGTATTCTCAAGCATGATACGAAGGTTAGTATAGAGTGGTATTACCAAAGGTGCCCAACCACTCATAGAAAATTGGGGGTTGGGGGAGGGGAAGGAGGAAAATTATAAGGTTATGAGAAATAGAAATTTGGACCAAACAGAGACAAAATTTTCATTGCCCAACTTGAGCCACTGTCACAATCAACAACAAAACTAGAAGTTCTTCTGCTAAGGACCACAGACCATACTGGTTTCCTGCCATCCCCTACAACCCCCCCCCCCCCCCTCACATTTTGCTACTAAGCTTCCTACACCACAGATCTGAACCAGCAATCGTCCCAACTGGTTGAATGTTCACAGCTTTTGATTAAGAGGGGGTGGGTGTTTTTCAGAGGTGTTTTTCAAAGGTGATTAAACTATATTGAAGAGAAAAAAGCTCAGGAACTGTGCACTTGTTTATAATGATGGAGGTAAATATGGTATAATGTATTATGACCTAAGGAGTCAGATGTTACTCACTCTCTGGCTAAATCATCCACTGACGGCCGGTTGTAACTGTTGAAGGTGGACGACTCAAAATCATCAGCCATTGGATCCCAACTATCTAAGTTGTGGTGAGGTTCCCATTCTCTGAAGGAATTAGAGACATATTTATATAGATATATAATAAATAAAGATCAACACTCTGGAAAAAATTCCACTTCATGACCGGTTTCGTCCTTCTCGGGACTCATCGGGCGAAGTCTGTACCACTCGATCACAGTGATCTCTACTGGTGTCTGAGTGCGTATATGTACTGGCTTTGTATAACTGTCAATGAGGGCGTTTTACCCAAGTGTTATGATTGTACAAAGTGCAACCCTGGTGCTTTTGAATCTGACAATTTACAGATTTACCACTTTTCATAGGCAAGCCAAGCCGTAAATAAGAAATGAATGTTTAGCAAGTGGTATGACAGATATATACTAAATTAATAAAGACAGAGATGTGAAGTGGAAATTTTCTGGTGTGTTGATCTTTATTCTTTTCATCTTTTTCATGTCGATATTTTGATTAGTCACTGAGACACAGCAAATTTTTAAGGGATGTTGGTAGTGTTCAACCGATTATGCATAACAGAAAATACCGATTACCGATTATTTTTTTCATAATCGTACCGATTCCGATTCCGATTCCGATTATTTGAAAATGAGAAAATATCCCGTTTATACGAAATCGGCAATAAAGTTTGACAGAAACAATTATTGTTGTGATTTTCCCCTGTTTCCTTATGCTTCGTTGTTATACAAGGCTCTAAGGTATCATTTTGTATGTACCAAATTACCTCTGGAGTTTCTCGGAAAGAAAAAAAAAAGATTTTTTTTTTTTAATTTCCAAAATACGGAGATATGACATCCTACCTAGTCAGTACTGTGCTAAGCGAATGGCCTAACCACCTCGACGTGAATGTCACCTGTTAATGGCTTGAAATGGGCTAGGAATAGTTACTCAAAATATCCATCTCAAAAAGTATCTCAGACAAACCATCCATCTTCAATCTTTACCAAAGTGTAAATTTTAAAGACATATTGCCTTCATTCCGACATTATTTTGTACTTATTTTCAGTATTATACCGTTTATGAACAAATAGAAATGTTACGAACTTGAAGTTAAACATACCTATTCGTTACCAATATAACTCCATTCAGGTTCAATTAGAATGTGTAAGCTTAGGCCAATCAAACTAAAAAGCAAATTGTACCATCGTCACTTGTTTAAAATTACTCTAAAATGTAATACCAGATTGATGTAAAGAAATAATAACAACTAGAAACTACTCCAATATAAAATATAACATTCCCTCTATAAGACATATCACTTACATTACCTTCCAAACAAATGCCGATTTCCAGCAAATTGAAAGTTGTAAACTAAGCTACGCATTTTTTTTTTCAAAGTGGCTATTCTTACGACTAGTCGTAAGAATAATTCCCGACTACGCATGCGCAGTTGCTATTTTCATGACCAGGAGTACTATTTTTACGACGAGGAGAAACAATAATTTTCGGTTAGGGTTAGGGTAAGGGTTAGGATTGAGGTTTAGGGTTATGTTTAGGGGTAGGGGTACCCCTACTACATGCGCAGTTGCTTTATTTACTTTACTGCGCTTGAATTTGCCTTTGTCGTAAGAATAGTTTATAAATAATTGTTACGACTCGTCGTAAGAATAGCCACGGCCTTTTTTTTTTTTTTTTTGCAAACCGATGGTTAGGCTACATTTCCCATTGACTTAGTGTGGTTGTTAGGCTAACATGTGGTAGAAGATTGCAGTTTCCGTGGATATTTTTAGTTTTTATTTGCGACACAACTAGAGCGAATAAACAGATGTCAAGTTTAGATTTCCATGCAGTTGATTTAGTGTGAAGTAAGGCTACCATGTGGTCGGAGATTTGTGAGGATTTTAGGTTATTTTCGCTGGTACTGCAGGCCGTAATTTACCACGGGAAGTTCCCGGTGATTGTGCGCGACCCTCTCGCGAGATGTGAGAAAACTGTTTGCGCGATTCGCGCTGCAACTGCAATTCCTAGCTAAAGCAAACGTATGTCACAATTAATTTTACACAGACACCTGATATAACGAGGGCGATTTTTTTATATTTCATTTTTCTTTTCCGCACTCGTAATTGTGCTTTAGGAGGGCTTTTTAGCACTTGCGAGGGCGAATCGCCCGTCGCCCCCGCTTATTTCCTACCCTGTCCAGCACATTCCTGAATTCGCGAAATTGCTATTGCTGCTATGCTTACTGTGCCAAGAAATATGAAGTCAATAACCACGAGGGAAGCAAAATCGGCGACCTGGCAGCCTAATTTGATGAAAGTATACACTGTGGAAGACGTATAGGGGTGCCTTTTTTTTAATATTTCGTAGTAAAAGAACAAACCTTATTCATCAGTTGATATTTTCAACTTCCATATGTTTTTGAATAATGATATTTTCACCTTCCATATGTTTTTGAATAATCGGTATGACATAACTGGTATTCCACGTAATTTTTACCGATTCCGATTATGTACCGATTATGCAATATTCGTACCGATTCCGATTCCGATTAGGTTAATCGGTTGAACACTAGATGTTGGGTCTTCAAAGATGACCAAATTTAATAAAAATAAATTTATATAATATCATTAGTGGTAGGCCTAACCCTATGACCCAAATGAAGGGTAGCGTTACTAAAATATGCCTATACACAAAATGTCTAAACATTTAAATTATATTTATAATTAATAAACATTTGTTTTCCACTTTATCCCATGAGAAGGGTTGGGAGTGAGGGTGGGATGTGAGAAGCTGGGGTGCATTACATCATTATATATCATTGTTCTTTCAATTGGTTCTTGCCATTGTTAAGCTCTGATCACATGTAAAACGGCTGAGTGACTGACCTGTCTCTGAAAGCCATATCTGAAGATGCTGGTGTATGGTTGTTATTTGACTCGCTGCTTCCCTGTGACCTTCTATCTCCTTTGTCACGTTTTCCGCCCTTATCCCTGCCTTGTGATCCCCTGCTAGTTGGCCTCCTTGGGGTCTTCCCTTGTTTCGGAGAACATTCAACGTCTCCCTCTAAGCTGTATGAATTGCAAAATATTACAAATATCACATATAAGTAAACCGGCTAAAATAGCAAAATATTAATGTTCCACTATGGGAAACTTAATACTACATCTCCTTCACCCTCCCCCCTCCTTCTCCCACCCCAACCTAGCTAAGGAGTTAACCTACCAAAGCAAAAATACAAATGGATTTATATGTAAAATATTGCCAACCTTAACCTTCCATCCTGTGCATATTTTCATTGGCGAATCGATAATTCAACTGTCTAATGAACAAGAGCTGTAAATGAAGATTAAAAGCAGCTTTTTGAGTAGTTTGATTGGCAATTATTATTTTAACTCTGATATAAAAGGTTTCAATTGATCAAATTAAGGCACTAATCTAGATTATTCCCACCAAACGAAGGTTCAAGAGGAAGAACTCAAAGAACTCGATTCAATACTCCACATGTTGCTGTCCAGACAATTTTCAAATAGCGGAGCAAAGATAATATTTAACAAACTATGTATATGTACATGAATATTTTTCAAAAATGTTTGGGTGACTTTTGATTCACTTTTACAAATGGAACTTAGCTAGTCAACATATTAATGAGCTCTATGGATATGAGATTTTAGAATAAAATAGCTCGCCGAAAACTTTTATCAAAACTTCAAAAGTCAACTTGAAAAGCTGCTGTAGGAAAAGTATCCTCATTAAACTCTGCCAATCTTTCATTGACTTTGCAGAAAATTGCTAGGTAGGGAATGTCAATAATTTTTTTTCTTCACCTGTTTATTTTGATTGAATTTGATGCTCGTAAATGTTGTTACAGAAATGTGGATATATTACTATTAGCATACAAACCAACATATTTATTTTCTGACAATCATTGTGCACAGAAATGCAAAGTCACAAAAGAGCAGCCACACTTCCTACTGTGCTATAGCCCAAACGTTTGGTATTATTAATTGTCAATCAAATCAAAATATCAACTCGTTTTGTACCCTTTTTTTTTTTAGTAAATAATATGGAAGCAGATTTCAAATCAGAATGCCTACCATTACTCAATTGACAATGATTTTTGTATGGAAGCTTCTATCAGAGTTTCATATTTCTTCAAAGTTCCTTTTCACATACTGGTTCCTTTCATATCCATCTAAATATATCCTGGCCTGGACACTTTCAACATTCTAGTATATACAGTAAATCATTTGAAAATAGCACTTAACACAGATATTGTTGTTAAAAATTTTCTGCTATTCCTCTACTTTTCTGGATATAAAAATTAACCTATCAATTACTTTATAACTAGGTACGAAAGAGTAAAAAAAATTTTTTTTTTTTAAATCTAAGGTCAGTGAATAATTCAGTGTTCAAATTTCAGTGTTCAAAAGTCACTGAATTTGTGTCTTATAAAATCCTGTGTACAACACTGCTATATATATTTGGACTTGTATATAGCAATTTAACCATTTTGTATAGCACTTTGACCATTTTGCATAGCAGTTTGCCACACGATACCGGATAAATTATTCACTGAAAGTGATAAACATTAATGCAAAACAGCAACTACAAAATAAACAAAATAAACAGTACACCTCCAAATTCAGATGTGAGTAAGTAGAAAATCGTATTTAAAGGGAGACCGAACAAAGGAAATATTTTATATTTTTTTCAGGACGGGAGGGCATACCCATCAATGGCTGGTGGCAAACCATCAGCCTGCTGCACCTTGGTTCGTGAACCCTTGGTATGAGGCATCATCGGAAAGAAAAACCAAAACTCTCACTGAAGAAATACAACAAACATGGAAGTGAAACACAAAAATAATATAAGAGATGGTGATATGAAATCAGAAACACAAAAGAATTAAGAAACAATAGCACAAGTCAAGTGGTTAGCATGGATGTTAGATGTTATGAGAATGCTTCTGAGATAATCAACCTAGAAAAAATACAAGAATTGTTGATAACATTTCCTAACACTGATTCCGTCCCGTGTTTGATAAAATACTAGCTTCTTTATACTCTTGGCGTAACCTTATCAATGACAAGGACCAATATGTGTACACTGTAGGAGTGATTTGTACGTTTGGTAAATAGAACACCGGCATTGGGAGTGATACCAATTTATCAATTCACCTACTAACAGTAGCATCTGGCAGAATTTAGTTACAATACTATCTGAATTTGATGAACTCCAAGGCTGATGTTGGTCGTCTGAACCGAAATATGGTCAGTAACATATTGGAGATGTGAAGTGTCCTCACCCTAACTTTTGAGATAAAAGAGCAACTAGGTCTAAGTGCAAAAGACTCGGGGTGAGCCATCCTTGCCTCAGGGGTATCTTACTCATTAATTTGCACGTTAGCCTAAACCTTTCGTGTTCCATAGCGATCACATTTGAGTCAGCAGGGTGCCAATATTATAATCACTGTACATATTAACTGTGTCCATAAAGGGACTCTACATTTAAACTCCCTGTGTGAAACTAAGTAACAGCATGGTGGACTGTGGTACTATGGAACAACCAATTGAGGAATTATTTTCTTAAGGGTAATCATGTGGTACAGAAAGGTGTTTTGAGCATTGCGGTCCATTAGAGTTATCTGACATATCTATGTTTCAGCAATGAAAGATTTGAAACAGCAATGAATTCTTTAAAGATGGTCTCCTTCTACGTTCAATCAGTTTCATTATAAAATCAGATTTACCGAAGTAGTAATTACCAAAGTAGCTTTAGGCCTAATTATTGGCCAAATGACCGACTAGATGCCGCTTATATGTTAGATGTCTGTGGATTAGTAAGGAAGAATTAGATGGTCACAATTGGGTCAAACTGGTCTCCAAACATTGCCGATGATGTATTTTAGTTGACAGACACATTGGGAGTGTCAACTCAAATTCCTCCTTTTATATTATACCAAGACTTATGTTAGGCCTTGCACAGTATATGAGTAGGCCTTATTATTGTATTGGGAGCAACTGTGAGATAGGGTGAGCAATAGGAACAGGTTCTCCAGGTACCCTCTCATTGCGCAGTCAACCCAAAACCCAACTAGGACTACACTAAGGAGCTAATGAACCTAATACTCATGTAAATTTAATTTGCCTGCTTGGAAAATTACTTTCTCGGTCGG
The DNA here is from genome assembly GCF_037975245.1 of Apostichopus japonicus. Classification (NCBI taxonomy): domain Eukaryota; kingdom Metazoa; phylum Echinodermata; class Holothuroidea; order Aspidochirotida; family Stichopodidae; genus Apostichopus; species Apostichopus japonicus. Next base: position 6,418,614 of record NC_092565.1, read on the forward strand.
GAATAGTAACAAATTTTCTATAAATTTAATCTTAAGCACAACAAGAAATGGTTACATCACCAACTTTTTTAAATTATGGAAGAACACACTTGAATGATTCCTCCCTTTCATTGCTTCTAATGAAAAATGGAGAACAGTGTTGGTGATGTATGATTGCGCAGGCCCAGGACTAGTAATTCTGTAGGTTGGTTCCCCAGTACACCTCCCCATGGTTCCCCAGTACACCTCCCCATCACTACATACGTTAGCAATTTCGAACAGCTCCAAAATTTTCCTTATGCAAACACCGGGCATCATACATGTGTTCTGCTAACTCATTTGAAAATATCAATCTTAGTTTGAGACCGTATAGGCCAAGGCTATATATGCAGAATAGTGGCATAGTTTCAAAATTACTATAGGCCTAATAGTAATAATGAATAATTTTCTAGTAACTTTGCACTTAAAGTAACATACCTAGGCCTACCTGCATTGTGTAAACTTTTAAAATTGCATTTTAAACTTTGCCACACACAAGTCAGCAAGATGCGGGATTTTGAGTAGTTTGCAACAACAAATGTATCTAACTTACTGATTCTAACTTGCCAGTTGAGGGCTGCTTACGTTAGTTGTTATTATAGCCTGCTTAGTATACTGTATATTCTAACCCAGCCTATGGGAGGTCTATGCTATTTAAGACCTACAGTAAAAGTAATATAATGGCACAATGCAATGTGATTCTAAGTGTTACTGGGTCTAGCCTAGGCCTATGAGTAAGAAGGCTAGTCTTTATATAACATGCGTGCTACTATTGTTAAAAATGTTAGTAAACAGAAACACAGTCGCCTTCTTGACGTCTTCCAGTCACAGCAGCATTAATCAACATTTATGAACAATAATTTTACTTTTGAAAGTGCAATATGAAAAAGACATTTACAAATTGTTTAAAGGAAACAGCCTGTCATCTGAGACTATCTGCAAAAGAAACTGTCATCTAACATATCTTCGCACAATATTCAAAGAAATAGGTTCACCTCGACTGGCCTACCTCTGTTGTCATTCAGTGTTGACGAAAGTTTGCACGTGTTTTGGTACCAAGAGTTATATGTGTAGTTCACACAAGTGGTAGGAAACCTAGCCTTTTACTGGCCGCGCCGTAATACTGGACAATACGGTGGCAGATAACGAACATTAAAAGAAGTATTAAAAGTTTTCACCGGAATAACAGTTTTAAGCAACTGGAAAATTTAAATTTGATTCTTGGTATCACTTAAGGGTAAATCAAGAAAAAAATCTCAATTTAAACATCTGTTATTCACGAAACAGAATTCCAGGAAATACGATAAGTCAACGCAATTAATGTTCTCTTTACGCTTCCATAGGTATCTGGTCAAGTGATTCGTTGGTACCATAATCATAACTACATCAACAAAAGTGCGAAATCTGGGTACCATATTTGATGCCAACAAGTCATGAAATGATCACTGTTGCAGGGTAGATTCAAGGTATAGGGGAGGGCGCTCGACGGGTTTTGTACGTTTTTCTTTAAGAAACAACATGGCGACACTAACGCCTTAAGCGTGTTGTTAAAGCTTACCTTTTAAAGTTCTTTTTTGGTTCTTATGCATTTTATCTGTAGTTGAGGGATTATTTTTAAAGGCCACAAAACTTCGGTAAGAATTACGGTGTAGTTGATATGATTTGACATTTGTGTAGTTAAGATAAATAAGTAATTTAAGTTGTGTTTACGGTTGCACTGTTAACCATTTAGGATAAGTTACATTGCACTATTGTTGTCGTAGGCCTAGGTTTTGTGCGTTACCTAGCTTGTATATATGTGTGCAAGATCATAACCCCTCCCGGAGCGTTCATAAGCTCTTGTCCTTACTCTAGTTAATTTCTTTTGTTGTATTTTACCTTACGTGAGTGTACATCGCTTTACTTGTATTTTAGTCACTATATCGTGTGTGTTTCTAGTCTGTTATGGTATCGTCCATCTATCTTAGGAAGGCCGTTTGTGACAGTATTTCTGTATGTCTTAATGTATCTTTTTCTTGTATATTTTATTATTTTATTTTGGTTTAATTTGTTCTCGTTTGCAGTGAATCGGTTAACATGAATAAAGTTATGAGCGAGACCTAGATTCTGTTGGTGGCGTGCTTCAAGTTTTTTCCCAATTCTACATCATTCACGAAGTTTTTCTCACCTACTGAGCTTCAATATGGCAACAAGATCAGGCAAAGAATATCAAAGGAAGTCAGCAAGCTTACCTGATGCTACCAGTAAGGGAACTCCCAACACAAAAGGAAACCTCAAGGCCAGCTCCTGTGCTGCTAAAATTGGAAAAGGTTCCACTCGATCATCAATAAAGAGCAACAAGTGTTCTACTCGCATGTCAAAGAAAAGCGAGAAGCTCGAGTTGGAACGACAACTAGCAATGCAGAAGATTGAGCTGGAGTTTAAGGAAAGAAGATGGAAAGATTGAAGCTCCAGAAAGAGATGGAGAAGACTAAGGTACTACTGGAAGTGGTTGATGAAAGTGGGGAAGACGAATCGGATGAGGAAGAAGACAAAGGGTCAACCTCGTTCGTTCTAGATGAGATTCCTGAAGATGGACCCAATGACGGTGTCACAAGATTCCTCGATACAATGCCCCGTCCAACTTCGGTGGTTAAAGAAGAACACCAATACACGCTGAGAGAGTTAGTCAACTCATTTCGACTGCCTCCCATAAGAGTGGAGCAGTTCAAAGGTGACCCTTTGAAATATCCAATGTGGATCAGTACATTCGACAACCTCATTGCATCACGAGCGAACACCGCTGCTGAGAAGCTGAACCTACTTAGTCAACACCTTGAGGGGGAACCACTCACCATGATAAGTGGCTACCTGCTTATGCAAGATAGTGTTGCATATGACAAGGCACGTAAGAAATTGCATTATTGGTATGGAGGGGATGCTGTGATCAGCCGTGCATTTCTAGGAAAGCTGGAAAATTGGCCTAAAATCAACGGGCGAGATTCTGCTGGTTTGAAGAGGTTATCGAATTTCCTTGATGAAATATGTGCAGCTAAAGGGTCAATTCATGACTTGGGGATCCTAGACTACCCCCAGGAAAACTACAAGATAATTGCTAAGCTACCCTTGTACATCGAAAGCAAATGGCGGACAGTTATTATGAAGTACAACAACAACGAAGGCCATTTCCCTTCTTTTGAGGTGTTTGCCAAGTTTATTGCTGAAAGGGCAGAAGAGGCCAACATCCCAACGTTTGATTGCCATGCTAATGAAACTGTCTCATACCAGTATCAGAGATCATCCAACAAGAAATCCTGTGCCACAATACAGCCAAAGCCTATCTCTTGCGACCTATGCCAGGGAGATCATGAATCTGTGGTCTGCGAGCAATTCCAGCAGGCGACGCTTGACCATAGAGTTAAGTGGGTTCAAAAATGGGGACTTTGTTTTGGATGCCTTAAGTCGGGTCATAGATCCAAGTTTTGTAAGAATCGCCTGAAATGCACTAAGTGTCAGAAACGACACCCTACAGAGCTTCACAGAGATGATCTGCCAGGTGTAACGAGAGAAGTAAGTCAGTCCAAAGAAGTTGCGTCGGCGTGTGGAACTAATGATGGGTTGTGCACGATGGCTATAATCCCAGTGGTTGTTAAGTCCTTAAAGAACGGCCAGGCTCTGCAGACATATGCATTCTTAGATCCGGGTTCGAGCATATCCTTTTGCACAGATCAACTAAGACAACAGTTAGGTGTTGGAGGACGAAGAGCAAGGATACCAATTGAAACTATGGCTGCGCCATATACTCTTGAAACCAGCATAGTTTCTAACTTGGCGATCAGTAACTTGGATGGGGGCAGAGACATCAAGCTGCCCAATGTCTACACCAAGGAATGCCTCCCTGTGACTAGAGAACACATACCGACGCAAACGGATGTTGATGCCTGGGACCATCTCAGGGGCAAGGTCTCACTGAGACAGATTAATGCAGATATCGGCTTGATGATAGGGAACGCCGTTGCCGATGCGTATACACCACTTGAGATGATTACAGGGCCGCATGGCTCACCCTTTGCCCAACGTTCTCTACTGGGTTGGATCCCGTGGAGCATTGTGAGACCAGGTTCGTCCTTGAATACTCACACCGTAAACAGAGTAGAGGCGAGAGCAGTCGAGGACCATTATCAATTGACCCAATTGGTCCAACAAGCCACAAAGGTAGACTTCCCTGAGAGCCAAGGAACAGAGAGACTTGGGATGTCAGTAGCAGACAAGAAATTTGTCAAGATTATCGAGGATGGTATCGAGTTGGTAGGAGGGCGTTATGTCATTCCCTTGCCATGGGTGGATCCAAATTCGATCCTACCCAATAACAAAGGACAAGCTAGGAAGAGGTTCGAAATGCTAGAAAGACGGTTTCGACGAGACCCAGAGCTGAAAATTAAGTATGTAGAGTTCATGAACAAGATGTACGATCGTGGCTACATGGAACAAGTTAGTGAGACCTCGTACGAGGGTAGGGAGTGGTATCTTCCCCACCATCCCGTTATCAGTAACAAGAAACCAGGCAAAGTAAGGGTGGTCTTCGATTGTGCAGCCAAACAAGCCGGCGTCTCCCTGAACGACCTACTTCTACAAGGGCCGGACATCACAAACAGCCTGGTGGGTGTTCTTCTCAGGTATAGGGAAGAGAAAGTTGCGGTCATGGCCGATATCGAAGGAATGTTCCTTCAAGTTGTTGTACCACCTGAGGATCGTGATGCCCTCAGATTTCTGTGGAGGAGCAATGAAGAAGAAGAATTAAAGATTTACAGGATGACCCGTCACCTCTTTGGAGCCATATCATCATCGGCCATTGCCAACAGGGCTCTTCAGAGGACAGGAGAAGACCATGGACACAAATATAGTCCTGATGTACGGAAGGCTATCCGGGATTCATTTTACGTAGACGACTGTCTGGCAACAGCTTCAGACAGTTCCAAGGCCATGGCATTAGCAAAGGGCCTGACTGATCTGTGTGTTCAAGGCGGGTTCAGACTCACGAAATGGATGTCGAATAGTAAGGAGGTACTAGCCTCTATCCCCAGCGACGATCGAGCTCCAGAGTTGAAGTCATTAGATCTCAACCAGCAGGGCATTCCAATCAGCCGTGCCCTTGGTGTACAGTGGTCACCGCAGACTGATATGCTAAAGTTTGAAGTAACACCTGTGAAAAGGGATCACACAAGGAGAGGCCTGTTGTCTGTTGTATGTTCTCTCTTTGACCCTCTCGGATTTGTAGCTCCCTTTGTGTTGCCAGTAAAGATGCTACTGCAAGATATATGTCGCAAGGGTTTGGGATGGGATGAACCCATCGATGATGCTTCCCTGCAGATTTGGCAGCGTTGGTTGTGCGAGTTGGAGCGACTGAAGGAATGGGGTGTCCAAAGATGTGTGAAGTCTGATTTGTTTGCTGAGGTTGTTGACAGACAGCTGCATGTCTTCTCTGATGCCAGTGATACGGGTTATGGTATGTGTGCCTACCTTCGCCAAAAGGACAAAGAGGGCAATCTACAGGTTTCACTAATATTTGCTAGGAGCAGAGTCGCCCCCTTGAAGTACACATCGATTCCTCGCCTCGAGTTGACAGCTGCTACTATGGCTGCACGTCTTACCAGTATGATCTTGTTTGAGCTGGACGTGAAAGAAGTGTTCTACTGGTCTGATAGTCAGACTGTACTAAAGTACATTAGCAACGACACTCGCAGATTCAAAGCATTTGTCGCCAATAGAGTGTCGGTGATCTTGGATCTCACAAATATCAACCAGTGGCATTACGTCAACACTCATGACAATCCAGCCGATGAAGCATCCCGGGGCCAACGCATTGATGATTTCCTCAGTAATAAGAGATGGACAAATGGACCAGATTTCCTGTATCGGTCAAGTGAGGAATGGTACACCCCACAAGACCATATTGCATCGATAGACGACGACCCTGAGTTAAAGAGAGTGTGTAATGTGGTCGTCGAAAGAAACCATGCCTGCTTTGTTGACGACTTGATTGATAGGTGTTCGAGTTACTCCAAGCTCAAAAGAGTAGTGGGCACAGTCATCAAATTTACGAAGAAGGTGCGAGCGAGATGCCGGTCTGAATCTGTTTGCTGCCACTTGACTGTAGATAATTTGAAGGCTGCAGAAACGCTCATTCTTTCCCATGAGCAAAACAGGCACTTTGAGGCAGAGTTGAAAGCCCTAACCAGTGGTTCGGAGAAAGAAATCAACTCAGTGATGAGGAAAAGTCCATTGCGAACACTAGACCCCATGTTGCGAGGTGGTCTAATTGTCGTTGGAGGTAGATTGAGAAGGGCTGATTTACCTGAAGAAACCAAGCATCAGATAGTCATACCTAAGAGTTCACCAGTTGCCCGTCTTATAGTTCTGGAAACGCACAAGTCATTGGGTCACATGGGCAAGTCTGCCATCCTCGTGAGACTGTGGAAGAAGTATTGGGTAGTCGGTGCCGGAACTATCATCCGAAGTATAGTTGGCAAGTGCACCATATGCAGAAAGTACCAAGCCAAAAGAGGTGAACAAAAGATGGCTGCTCTACCAATTGAAAGGGTAACAAGTGACAGGCCGCCATTTGATCATACCGGTATTGACATGTTTGGTCCGTTTGAGATCAAAAGAGGAAGGAGTATAGTCAAAAGATATGGACTCATACTCACTTGTCTAGCCACAAGGGCCATACACCTTGAGATCCTGCACTCGGCTGACAGTGACAGCTGCTTGAATGCGCTGAGAAGATTTCTCTGCAGGAGAGGATCAATAAGTAGCATTCGAAGCGATAATGGTACCAATTTTGTTGGTACGGAGAGAACTTTGAGAGAAGCATTGAAGGCTTGGAACAAAAGCGACATCCCTGACTGGCTGGCCCAGCGAGGTATCACATGGGAGTTTAACCCTCCTGCCGCCTCCCACTTTGGTGGCATTTGGGAAGCTATGATAAGAGTTGTTAGGAAAGTTATGAACGGCATCTTAAAGGAACAGACCATGCGACTTGATGACGAAGGTCTTGCTACATTAATGTGCGAGATTGAAAACGTAGTCAATGAGAGACCCCTAACTACTGTTTCCACCCACCCGGAGGACATTAAGCCGTTGACGCCAAATATGCTGTTGACCATGAGGAGCTGTGCGTTGATGCCGCCAGGTGTATTTGACAGAAAGGATGTCTACGTCCGCAGGCGATGGCGCCAAGTCCAATATCTTGCAGACTTATTTTGGGCAAGATGGCGCAAGGAATATCTTCCACTACTGCAGAAGAGGCAAAAATGGTTCTCGCCCAAAAGAAACATCCAGAAAGGGGACGTCGTTTCTGTCGTTGACGAATCTCTGCCAAGGAACAGCTGGTTGTTGGGACGTGTGCTGGAGACCAAAGTTGACAGTAAGGGCCACGTCAGATCCTGTTGCATCAAAACACAACACTCAACACTGGAAAGACCAATCCATAAGCTATGTTTGTTGCTAGAATGTGAAGGGAAGAGTAACTACCCCTTTTCCCACCAGTTCTCTTAGGATCCTGTCCGTTATATTATGTTTTGGGTGGCGGCTAAAGGACACTGTTATGTTTGTAATTCAAATCGACTCTTATTTGGGTTTGGTTATTTTCTTTAATTTTATGTTCTTATGCTTCCGCGTTTAAGTGGAACTACTAGTTTGTGTAATTGATGTTACAATTAAAGGGCCGGAATGTTGCAGGGTAGATTCAAGGTATAGGGGAGGGCGCTCGACGGGTTTTGTACGTTTTTCTTTAAGAAACAACATGGCGACACTAACGCCTTAAGCGTGTTGTTAAAGCTTACCTTTTAAAGTTCTTTTTTGGTTCTTATGCATTTTATCTGTAGTTGAGGGATTATTTTTAAAGGCCACAAAACTTCGGTAAGAATTACGGTGTAGTAGATATGATTTGACATTTGTGTAGTTAAGATAAATAAGTAATTTAAGTTGTGTTTACGGTTGCACTGTTAACCATTTAGGATAAGTTACATTGCACTATTGTTGTCGTAGGCCTAGGTTTTGTGCGTTACCTAGCTTGTATATATGTGTGCAAGATCATAACCCCTCCCGGAGCGTTCATAAGCTCTTGTCCTTACTCTAGTTAATTTCTTTTGTTGTATTTTACCTTACGTGAGTGTACATCGCTTTACTTGTATTTTAGTCACTATATCGTGTGTGTTTCTAGTCTGTTATGGTATCGTCCATCTATCTTAGGAAGGCCGTTTGTGACAGTATTTCTGTATGTCTTAATGTATCTTTTTCTTGTATATTTTATTATTTTATTTTGGTTTAATTTGTTCTCGTTTGCAGTGAATCGGTTAACATGAATAAAGTTATGAGCGAGACCTAGATTCTGTTGGTGGCGTGCTTCAAGTTTTTTCCCAATTCTACAATCACATTCTCGAAATGCTGCATTTCATCTTCGCAATATTGGTCTACTAAGAAATACCTTACACAGAATGCTGCACACCAACTAGTGCATGCCAGTTACGTCACATCACGCCTTGAAATGGGAAATTCTCTCCATTACGGTCTACCAGAAATGCAAATCAAACCGTCTTGAACGTCTACAGAACATTGCTGCACGAATTTTCACCCGTTTCAAGCCAAGGGAATATGTCACACATATACTGAGAGAATTACACTGGCTCCCGATCAAAGACCGAATTAATTTTAAAATATTGATTTTCACATATCGTTGTTTTGTTAGAACTTCGCCATTCTACTTGTCAGAACTTCTGCAACAATATCACGCGCACATCGCAGTTTCATGAGATCACACAATAAATTACTTCTGTGTAAAAATCGCTCAAATCAATCGGGCGCAAGAGCTTTCGCTGCTGCTGCCCCTTCTCTGTGGAGCAGCCTTCCAGAACATGTAAAACACTTTCCATCATTTGCTTCTTATAAACGCTCTCTCTCAAGACTCATCTGATGAAAACAAGTTAATTAGTGTTCATTGTTGCCCATTTTTGCTTGCATTTTTGTCTTGTACAATATATGTTTACTGTTTTTTGTTTAGCTGTCGCACTGTTTGTGTCACTGCGCCATGAGCGTCTTTTTTTTTTGACGGATACCGGCGCATTATAAATGTCCAATTATTATTATTATTATTATTATTATTGTTATTATTATTATTTTTGTTATTAATGCGATGTTGCGAAAGTGAATTGTATGGGGCAAACCATTTAGGCCAACACAATACCCAATTAATAAACAACGGCATGTGATGATGAAGGGGAAGGTGAGTGAGGGGGGGGGGGTTGTTCATCAAGAGAATCGCAAGAGACTGCATTTCTACGGTGACATGGGGGACCGCATCGCAATCCGGAACAGTTTTAATCCCTACTCCATGCAGTCACCGGTCATTTTGAAACTGTATTTATCCGGCGAACAGCAATAAATACGTCATTCACACAAACATTAATCAAATTAACGATGGCTTATATAATTACATCTGGAAAAAAAAATCTCCAAAATATCTCCAAAACTTTTGACAATTAAGTCTCTGTAGGCGGAAGTTTGCGCCATCACCTTTCCGATATATATATATATATATATATATATATATATATATATATCACTAAATTTTATGAGAGGAAACCAGAGAAATAAGATATGACTCATAATTGACAAATAAGGTGTAACAGTGTTTTAGAAAACATATTGGAGTTTTCGGTCCCCTGGAACTTTCGTAAGCAATACTTGGCGGTTAATGTTGAGCAGGGTTCTGCCCAGGTGGATTGAGTGCCGGCAGGACTATCTAAGCGGAGCGCCACCATCGGTTGGCGCGGAGCGTACAAGAAAATTGTGGGTTTTGGAAACCCCCCCAAATGGCCGGAAACGGCCCTTCCCGAGTATTCTGAGCCACATGTAGACAGCTTTGAAATGAGATCTTATGTCTGGAATTTTTCATAATTAATGAAAAAAGTTAGGACACATATCTGGAGCACCAGAGTACAGACCAGCCGGTGGTGCCTATTAAATAAATCATTCAGGCTGAGACGATAATTTTAGATGGGACAGTTACTTACGACAGTTATGATATACACACTGAGCGACTAACGCTGCTTCTCATGTATCGAATAGTGAATACAAAATCTGAGTGTAATTTCATGTACAAATAAACAGTAAACTAGTGAATAACTCCGATCAACTGCGCGATATCATGCAGTGAACCTTTGAACAGCGTTTATTACTGCAGTGTTACTGTACGTTCGACCCTCCGGCTATGGAGCTGTTTTTTGGAGTTCCTATCGAAAATAAGTGCCGGTCGGAAAAGTCACTCAGGTAGATTGTGGCGGTCGGTAATTCAGCGTGCTGGTCGGGCCCGACCGGCAGCGGCAGAACCCTGATGTTGAGGCATATCTTACTTCTCTAATTTTCTCTAATGATATTTTTATTTTGGATGAAACGTGGATTCTCTTTAATATATATATATATATATATATATATAAGATTATATAAGATTGAAATTAATCTCATGTCTCCAATTTAACTTTAACCATCATATCGATTTTTTCGACGGTAATAAACCTCACTTCTTCAAATCTCAGAATACGGTTTCGCATTAATTAAAGGAAGTCGACTGGATTCATAGCATCAATGTTGATTGAGTTTAGGTCTGTATCACAATATGTGCTCTGTAGTGATATCATGTGATGGCAAATGTTCTCCGAGACCTTAACTTTTCTATTATAATTACCTTTTTGATCTATTCATAGACCTGACAGGCCTACAGTCTGAATATTTGATTAGCTGTCAACGCTCTCAATTTTTAAACTTTCAGCAACTTTTTCACATGCATGTAAGTTAAATATGATAAGGCAAAGCTAACACATTTTCAGCTCAATTGCCGTAATGATATCATTCACTTTACTGTTGCCAGATGCATTCACAAAATAAATAAAAATATACTTATAGCCTATATGTATACCAAACAAAATGCTTTGAGGATTTCTTTTTCACCGCAAACTTATGTAGCAATCATCTCTAGCAATCGGAATATCCCTTTAATATTTAATTTGCACAATCTCTTTTGCTGTACCGACGATTGTGAACAATTCTATATATCCGAGTTTTACAATCATATTCCATGTTTAATGGTTATATACTTATTTCGTTTAATATCAAAATACGGTTTCGTATTAATAAAAGTGAAAAAGTAATAAAGTCGACTCGATATTCTTTTCATTTCGTTTCGTTTATTAAACCACAACGATTTTTGAACATTTAAACGTTATTTAGCACTTATTTTGTCTCTTTTTGTGTCATTTCTGTGTTACTTGCAGTATTGTCTTATATACTATTCATATGAACAATATGAAACATTTCAATGAAAACGTTTGCCTGTATTGTATTCTTGCCATACATGGAAATAAATGCTAGGCGCAAACTCTTGCTGTTTATTGATTACACCGGCGGTGACAACTGTACTTTTCCTTTCTCGATCAGGCGACATGATATAAGAGATAAAACCCCTATTTAATGGACATTTTAATTAATACAGGAAAAGTGAAGGCTGTATACAGAGTATACATATGTAACAGGTGGAGTACAAAGAATAGTCTAAGACGCCATCTGTGGTGCTGTGATCTTTATTGTGGAACTTGACTTTGTTCACCGAACAAACTCCTATTAAGAAATGAAAAGATGAAACACGACCATAAGCAAAAATAGAAAAATAGCTTATGTTAAAGGAATAAAAAAGAATATGAAATGCAAAAAGGGACGGAGTATCATACGTTAATTACAATGGAGTCAAAGGTCCTAGTAGAAAGCTCCTACTGTCATTACCTACATGTATGTCATACCCGTGAACTCAATATGAAGCTTATGAATCGACTATGAACCCAGAGTAATCTAAGGTTTAATCACGGCCAACTAGGTATACACACTAAGCACCCGACAACTAAGATTATACCGCACGCACTCTAGTGACCTGACGACAACTCTTGAGGGACCCAAATAGGGCTACGAGGCATGCCACCTCCAGAGTAACCTATCACTTATACACCATTGAATGGGCAAATTATCTAATAAAGACTAGCATTACCGACTCAAGGAGAAATAATAATGCCTATCTGCCTGTAGGTTAATAACAACTCTCTCATAAGGAACCCCCCACACGGCTTTGCTCCAAGCTTAAGGTTCTATGAGAGGTCTCATGATGAGTTTTGCTCTCACTCCCTTAATTATATACGTTAACAACTTGATTGTCTTGTAATCCACCTTAACTACATCACTAATAATTATAATGAAAACTTGAACCAAAGCTGTATCAAATACTGTAGCTATTCTACTTGCAATAGCCAAGATACCGTCAAACAAGCATGAAAATGAAAGTAAATGACTACAGGTACATATATAATGAGCCTAACTTTGCAATACATGTAAATACTGCTGTACAAGGAATCCCTGCATAAAAGCATGGCAATGATAAATAAGCTTACCCCTCTTCAAACTCCTTAAAACTAGATGATCAAGTCGTTCTGAATACACAGCTTGTTACCAGGTGATCATCTTCATTAAAATGTACCCCTTAGAAGAGCAGGATACGGCAAAATAGTTAAAAGATAAATGTTTTACGATTTGTTTAGCACATGTGTTGTTGTAAGAATACAATGAGATTTAGCTTTTACCCGAGGTTGAAGTTCCCCAAATCCCATCAGCACATTCAACTTGGTACTAATAGAGGGCGGTATTTACAATCTAACATTCTGTGCCTGTCACACATATATATGCAAATAGAACACGAAGACGTTGTTTATTATGTTTAATCTTTTAGTACAGATTCTGCTTAGGCTTATTAAGCTAACATGCGCTCTGTGCATGCATGGTTGACTAGGCATGTATTCCATCGACGAAGAAATGATAATGATCGTCAAAAATCATCTAGTACAGTATTTCTTGGTAATCACAATAGGAACAACCAAATCAGGCAGACCCTTCAAAAATTTCAAGATGAAAATCTACACAAAATGCTAGATTATGTTTTGGAAGCAAAATCTTTTCTTTTCAGCTTTTAATATCTATCTATATAGTAAATAATAATCAAATAAAGTTTCAAGCACAATTATCTTCAGGAATATTTTCCTAATAACTAATCAAGTGTGCCGAACCTTACATGAACTTCAAACTTGGTATCATAGATTCCCCATAATAAGTTCTTTGCTACTTTCGTTATTGGTCGAGGTGAAAGGTCATTCGAACATATGAAACCTTGTAGCTAGGCTGACACAACATCTGTACCGGTATATAATATAGTGAATCACATAGTTAGATAGCATGTGCCTCCGGAATGAGTACTATCCTTGGAGAAGTTTGATGAAGTTCAAATGTCATTTGAGGTCGGTAGTAGCCCCCCCCCCACCCCCCTACACACTGAAATTGGAAGCTCTAGAATGTATTACTGTTCTAAAGTTAGCATAGCTACAAGAGAATTGTCTGAAAGCACTGTAGCTCACGGGCTTGGAATACCTTCCACAGAAATTGTATTCTTACTCCCTGACATTGTTTTGTGCTTTTCAAAGAAGTTGCGACGAGAGAACGAGAAATATCTCAAAAGCCAACAACTTTCGAGGGCTTCCCTCTGGAAACCCCAGTCCCAGGGCTTTGAAATAAATTCTATAGAAATTGAACTTCTTCTCAAGACATGTATTTTCTGTTTTCAACTCGCTACGAGAGAACAAGGAATATGTAAAAACCCTTGAGTTTCCTGGGGATTCGCCTCTAGAATCCCCACCCATCCCCCACCCACCCCCCCCCCTGGATATGTTGCTCAGCTAGTCACATAGTCGACATCACTCTTGTGAAACGGTGAATGTACGTCCCTGTATATATATATATATATATATATATATATATATATATATATATATATATATATATATATATATATATATATATATATATTCATATATATATATATATATATATATATATATATATATATATATATATATATATATATATGACATTTTGTTTTGTAACACTTTGTGCATTTTATACTGGTGTGTTTCAATTAGTTACGCCTACGCGCCCACCGCCCTCCTCCACCTCTTTATATGGTGCCGCCACTGTTCAATTTACGTCTTCATCCGAAGTCTCTCATAATGATGATCGCTTCTACAGCAACACAGCTCCACGTCACGGCAAAACTGTTCTCCAATGAAATAGACGATCTGATCGCCGTGTAGCTTTATAATTGGTTCTCTAATATGTTGCATATTCATTTTCAGTCACTTGTTACTTGATTCATGCCCTTATAGGCCTATGTTGAGATTTAAACGCTCTATTCAAAGCATCGCAGCTAAATCCAACCAGTTACAGATTAAATCTCAGCGGCAAACTTCAGTGAAACGTAGAACGGCGAAACGTAAGAAAAATGAAGAGAAAGATGTTGTATCAACTTTTCCTTTTGAAAGTGATCATCATCGGTACGGTGGAAGCCGGAAGTAAGTTTTTTCTTTATATTCAAATATTAATAAATATATATATTTATACATAAATATTATCTTTAATAATAAAAAGAAACAATGACGGATTTTAGTTTACTTATACCATTCCAAAATAGATGAATAAAAAAATGTCCTAAACCTGTGTGAATGCATCCAATGGTGTGGTCAGGTCTGGGTTAAAAGGGTTTACAATACGTTTCTTGATAGTGTATGTACATTTCTGTTTTTTAATGTATATATACTGTCCCCGGTTTATTTAATTTACAACGGATTGCTCACTTTTACAACATTCTATTTGCATCGTTGTAAAGAAATGAACTTTCATTCGCAACTTTCAAGCAAACATATATACGTCACTATTTATTACCTTGAAATACTATACATAACCCCTCCCCACCCCCATTTTCCCCACCCCACTCTACCCCTCTCCATCATATGGATGCAATGAAGACATTGTTTTGCCGATGAGCTTATCTGCATTTGACACACCTTCTCTAATTTCAAGTTTGTATTTGGAATGGATTTATCCCCGTAGTGTGTACTACTACCCATAGCTGGTTACAATAGAGATATGCCTATATTAATATTATATCAAATCTTGTTTCTATACCATTGGCAGTTCAAGATTTTAAAGAAAATTCCGCACTCGGACTGCATCATGCAGCATGAGTTAAGATCTTGTTACAGAAGATCGAACTTTACTTAAGTGTATAGGCTTCTAGCAGGTTTCTAAGAAAGCACTTAAAGCTTAACTAGATCATAATAAAGGAAGGTCATCAAATGTTGGTTGAATATCAGTAATGTTTCAACCAAAATATATATTTCATCGTTCGTCACTTTTCTTCGAGGTATTCGAGCAAACTAATTAATAGGGCTCGATTTAAGGTTTGAGCCTGGTGGCAGGCAATGCATTCTTTGCAATACTTACCTCAGTTGGCTTCCGATAGATGTATACCCTACTTATTTAAGTTCCTAAAATATACCATTACTATGTCATTTGAAGGGATAACGTTTAATCATATATTATGATGGTTTGAGTTTAAGAGTTTACATAACAACAATTTGTTACCATAACAATCATTTTTTACAACAAAGTGTAAAAGAGGTATACTTACGACATCTTATGCTTAAAAGACTGAAGTTTCGCAAGCAATGCGGAATCAATACGGAGTAAGGATTGATAGGGGGGGGGGCGGGAAGAGGGCAGTGCAAGTTTTATGACAAGTTAGAAATTGCCTTGAATATCCTTTGAAATGGCAGGGCACCATGACAAAATTCAGTTTTCAAAGTGGACCGATGCAATTTTCAATGTTTGACATTCTCCGAGGTTATCATTACCTTCCATTATATTATCGGTTTTCAATTTGCTTTATTTTTCTGATAACTTGCCTTCTTAATACTTATTCGTATACAGGATTGTGTGATTTTGCTTCGAAGTTTCCGTGTAAGGGAGATCATTGTATTCCTCTGACAGACGAAAGTAAGTAACAAGCTGACATATTTAGTGTATCCCCCACCCCACCCCCACCCCCCAAAAAAATCTCTGTATGACTGTTTTGTTGCGAATTGTTTCTTGGGTAAAATTTCATCAAGAAGAGAAACGATAGAAAGAATAATAAAACAATAATTTCATTGTTAAAGAAGAGAAAAAATAATAATAATAAAACAATCATTTCATTGTTCAAGGAGAGAAACAGACAAAAAACAAATAGAAAAAAAACAGAGCAATCATTTCATTGTTAAAGAGGCACGATTGATTATGAATATATACTTGATTGCAGTTTTCATTATTTCAGCTGAGTAGTTAATCCACGAACCATTTATGTTAGTTTTGCTTGATAATAACTACATTTCAACTTTTGTGCTGTGAGATCGAAAGGGGGTGAGGGTGTACACACTATACATTCCCCTGGGTGTGAGGGTGTACACACTATACATTCCCCTGGGTTCCCTGGGTTCCCCTGGGTTCCCCTGGGTTCCCCTGGGTTCCCCTGGGTTCCCCTGGGTTCCCCTGGATCCGAGCCTGATGCCAATGTGATTCAATAAATGTTGCTGCTTGTTCTTTTAAGTCCTTGTTTTAGCAAACGAGGTTTTTCTGTCTACATGGTCGTGACCAAATTAATAAATGAATGAAATAGGCCTATAATTAAAATGCTCCCATATGGTCGCCACGGGTAATGTGAGTGACCCAACGAAGAGGGCTAAATTCAACAAATATACCGCCCGTTTTAAATGTTATTTTTTTCCTCACCGTTTCCTTGTTTCCCAGGTTTGCCTTTTGTGCATGTCAAACAGAACATTTTTATCTACACCATTTCTTTTCTTCTTTTCTTTCATCACTTGAATGTATAGTTAAGCCAACCCATGAAACAACGGAACCAAGTACTAGACCCACTACCGAACCGCAAAGCACTAAATCCAGTAAGTCTGAAATGTATTTCATATTTCCCGTCCTTTATATTTACCTATACCGATAGTTTCATTCTAAAGGTTTAATTGCTTTCCACCTCAGGTTCACCTTATGTATTTATCAAACAGAAAATGTTCCATAAAAATCATTTTTCTCTTTTTCCTTTTTAGTGCAAAGCACGAAATCATCTTCAAATTTCCACCTATAATGCTTCTTAACAAAAAGCCGTCCCTGCATAGTCGTCACGGTAACATGTCACTATCTACCTAATGAAGAGGGCCAAATTCAACAAAATTTCTGCCAGCTCCGTTCTAAAGGTTTCATTGTTTCTTACCTCAGATTTCCCTTGTGTATATACAAAAGGTTTTGCCATAAACATCATTTTCCCCCTTTTCTTTTTATTTGAATGTAGTTAAGACAACCCAAGAAACAACTGAACTAAGTACTGGAATCACTACTGAACTAAGTACTGGAATCCCTACTGAACTAAGTACTGGAATCACTACTGAACTAAGTACTGGAATCACTACTGAACTAAGTACTGGAATCACTACTGAACTAACTACTGGAATCCCTACTGAACTAACTACTGGAATCCCTACTGAACTAAGTACTGGAATCACTACTGAACTAAGTACTGGAATCACTACTGAACTAAGTACTGGAATCACTACTGAACTAAGTACTGGAATCACTACTGAACTAAGTACTGGAATCACTACTGAACTACAAAGCACACTATTCAGTAAGTCCTATATGTATTTCAAATTTTCCCTGTATTGCTTTCATAGTTTCGACAGTTTTTTTTTGTATACCTTTACAACATTCCGGTTAGCATACTTACTCATCTGACCAACTTTTGTTTTGAACTTGGAAAAAACAATCACGTATTCATATATAATCTATTTTCACTTCAATACTTTATAAGTAAATGGATTTTTTTTTGTCTTATGATTAAAGACCAAATATGGAGGCAATTTTTGTTGTTGAGATTTTCCATTAATTTAGGAGTTAACATACCCATAATCAATATGTGTAAAAAAAAATCTTCCAAAACCTACTATTACCCATCAAAAACGACCACGAAAATGGACATTTTGGGTAGTCACGTGACATGAACCTCTGGAATGTCTGAAAACAGAGATTGACCCAAAGGAGCCTCTAGTCACCGTGTGACGTCAAAGTTTGTATACCGCGAAAATCAAACGCTGATATAGGCACAGTTTGTACACAGATAGCGAACAATTGTACTGTTTTTGACTTCCAATTTCGAGCGTTTGAAAAGCTATTAGCTTAAAACAAGAACACATGAAGGTTAACAACAAGTTTTAAGACAATTATAAGCAGAAATTTTAGTTAAATTGCTTATTTTATTAGCAAAATTTCCACTCAAATGGAGGCATCTTTTACATAGCGTAGCGTCAATAGGTCCGTACGGTACAATATACTTACATAGTACTTACTCGTTTTAATATCCAAAAGTATACAAACACAGAAAAAGTATCCTGTCAATAAACAAATTTAGCAGTGAATATCCTAATCCACGTTTCTTGTTCAATCCTGGGCGAAAAACTACCACGAGTCTGTGTAATTCCATAGAGTTAGGTCTAGTTGAAACAGGCCTTGACCAGTACTAACATCCCACAATCACAAGACAGTCACTAACGAAATAAAACGTCCGATCGCTACATACTACCGTTTTTATTCAACTCCTTGGACCATGCAGATGTCGGAATAAACAGAACGGACAATATTACACATGTATCACGAACTCACGATACTGGAATACAACAAATGAAATAGATAAATCCTAACATGGCTATTTACACATGCTGTGAGCCAAAGCCGGCGAGAGTTGTAACTAACTACCGTGCATGTACTAACAATGCTATACCCTTGGCACGGTCATCTCTTACAGTAAATATATTACTGTCAATTGCGTGATATAATGTTACATGTAAGGACGTCCAGGGCGTGTTTACGGTCAATTTCACATTAGCTATGTCCGAGCATGGTCCGACACAGCTATCGACAGTATATAATTTTCACAGAATGAGACATTTGCAGCATACACAGAAGCAGGGTCATGCATGTGGACTCATGGGCATGAGATACTCAGGGTGCTGAAAAATCTTTCCGCGTGGATCTCAAAAAATTGATCCAAAGTCTGCGGCGTTTTACGTCGGTTCTTTTACTCGGAAATCTAAAAAAAGCTGATGATTTTGTTGAATGAGGTATAACTGCAACCTCCAACAACACAGAATTGTGACATTTTGAGGAAAAAGGAGTAATATCGTTGATGTTTTTGGCAGCTCAAGTATACGACTTTACACACTAAAAGTAGAGTTGTGGGTGAGGTATACAAGCGTTGACGTCACATGGTCACCTGATGTCTTAGGAATGTTTCAGGAATGTCTGAAATAGAAGCTGACTTTTCGTCCCATTTTTCACTTATTTAACGTCCGAAATTGGTAAAGTTAATTACAGCAATGTAATTGGAGTCAGTTAAGGATTACATACATGAAAAATGGTGGGATTTTATGTTCATCGAAAAGTCTCCATAGTTGGTCTTTAAACGGTTTTCGCTTCACCGATGAATGAGAGCTATATATAAACTCATCCATGTTGGCGTGTTTGAAAGTAATAGAGAATATTAAAGATCGAGGCTCAATTTGGAACCTTGGTTGGGTTCTCCTATATACATGCGAAGACAATTATTTCATCTTCAATCTTCTTCTTTTTTATTTTTATTTAATATTTCGTATACTACACGGTTTAATTGTAATCACAATCAACTTTTTCAATTAGTTACTAGATGATAAATGCCAAAGAAAAACTAGTTTTTCTTTTTCTTTTTCTTTTCGTTGCTATAACTGCACTGATATGTGTTGTGTCTTTTTTGCCAATGTGCAGGTTCAATGTTCGAGTGTCCTCCGAACATGATTTACGGGAACTGTACTTGTCAAGCCACGTGTCAAGATCCGAAGGGAGAGTCTGCATGTAACGTTACCTGCTTGGGTAGTGAGGGATGCATCTGTCAAACTGATGGATACTTATTGAACGGGAGTGACTGTATCCATGAGAGTCAATGCGGTTGTTATGTTCCAGAGGTCAACTTGGTTATTCCAGTTAAGTTTTAGTATATAAACGCAAACTTTGGGGAGAGGTCCAAAAAGTGGGTCGCGGTTCAATTTCGGTGGGTTAAGGGCCTTTTTTTCCAGACGTCGGTTAAAATCTAGTTTTCGGAGCTTGTCAAAGGATGTCGATTGAGTTCCTTTTTTTTAAAACCTTTTACGTCTTCAAGTCCTTAGCCCGGCAAGCTCGCTTACCTGTATTCTGAGCATTGATTCTGAGATCACTTGGGGGGGGGGGGGAGGGGCATGATAGAGGGGGCAAGATGGTGGGTCGTGGGCCTAAAAGTACGGCCCGCTCTTCTAGGTGATTATCATCTGACTGTTTCCCAGCAAAGAATAAAAATAAGAAAAAGTGGGGGGGGGGTCATTTTTATTTTTATTTGAAACTATATTTCCGATCAAAGAGGTAATAAATACAAGTTTTGTTTTTAATGATAATGTCATGTTTATATTTGTATCTTTTACAGAATGGAGAGACTTTTGTCATCGACGAATGCTCGCGAAATTGCTCATGTAACAATAGCCGCTTGTTATGTGATGATGACTTCAGCTGCGGTATTAATGCTGTGTGTCGTATCATTAACGGAGTACGACAGTGTTCTTGTAACGATAGTTACATTTCATATTATTGTATACACTCAAGCTGTCAGGAAATTTACGATCGTGGTTATAAACTAGATGGCGTCTATACCATTCTACCGTTCACTTGGGAGGGATCACCATTCAATGTTCACTGCAAAATAGATAACGACGGAGCATGGACCGTAGGTCATTTTAAGCTATGCATGTTTCTGTGGATTATTTATAACATACTGTAAAGTAACACAAATTTCCGTTCTCTGTATGCGGATCGCAAGGACTATAGAAGATGTTATGTTGTTCTTACTATATTGTACGGGACCAGGTTCAATATGCAACAACATATAGCATAAGAAGCAATGTTATATGGTGTAACGCTCACAAGCTCCTATAACTTGAGAGGCACGAGACATTTCGAAAGGATCAAATTAATGAACAAAAAATCAAAACTTTGAATGATTTCCAGTTCATGTAGCAAGTTCATTCTTAAATATATTAAAGCAATACCCCATACTGTTTCAACCTGAGAAGTCTTCCTCGTGGTAAATGGTCACACAATAGATATATTTGTGTTATACACTTGCAAAAAATGTCAACAGTATACGCACAAAGGTAGGCCTAATTTAAACTAAATGCGCGCGAATCCCAATTGAATACAATTAAGCATTGTCGCTAAGCAACGTGTCTAAGTCATGTGTCGCGAGTCCAATATGTAGGCCTACTTAATCCTTCTTTTATATTGTCAAATTTAGCCTATGGCTATGTAACTTTGGTATAGACCTGTTGATACAACGCATCTTGAGACGTATATACATTACCTGTAATTTGATAGATATACAATTCCTGGAATTATTTAACATACCTATCATATGTAGCACCTGACAAGACAAAATAAAAGCAGTAACACCAAAACTGCTGTAAAAACATCACTCCAATAGCACTGAGATCTGCATAAGACCTCTAGCAGACCGATGCACATTCGTGCGTTGTATAGCAAATGTTCAAAATTCTCCTTCAATTGTTTTGTACTTGTTTTTTACCTATCATATATATCACCTGACAAAAGAGTCTCTAAAACTTCGAAAAAAGAAGTAAAACCAAATAAAGTTGCAAATACATCACACCTAGCATTCGCACATTCGTATCATCCTTGCACGTATAGATATAAGTATATGTTCAGTAATCTCCTTTCTGTTTTTATTTTTGGTACTCTTTCCAGGTTATCCAACGTCGTACTAATGGCAATATTAATTTTGCTCAAGACTGGACTTCGTACAAAGAAGGGTTTGGTAACAACAACAACTTCTGGCTTGGGAATGAGAAACTGTATACCCTGACAAATGAACTAAATTACATACTACGGGTTGACATAACTACTTCAAATGGAACGAGCTTATATGCTGAGTTTAGCGGGTTTCGAATAGACTCCGAGAACAATAACTACACATTAAACAAACTGGGCAGCCGGAGCAGTGGTAAAGGAACTGTAGGTTAGTTGCCTATTTCTAATAACGTCTGTATCCTCTTTTCATATTGATACGTTAAATTGATATCCACTGAATGTCAACAAAGAAACACGATGCTTATAATGGTGGCGCCGTCACGGAATATCTATATTTTCAATGTCACACTCATTAGTGCTCGCATGAGTTTTTCTGATGTCATTATGTTCCGAATTACCGACCTACTTCCCCTATACGTAGAGATGATAAGGTGATGCAATCTATAGGTGTCAGTCACACATTTCATAGAGTGTACGATTTAATACGATTTTTAATATATAAAACCCATTCATGGAAAAACGGAGTCGTTGAGGACTCATGTTTAGAGCTGATATGCGTGCGTGCGTGTGCGTGTGTGTGTTGCCTGTGTATATAAAATCCACTCGTTGGAGATGAAATTAATATATTAATAAGTTGTTTTCTTGAAGGAAAGTGTGAAACGTATATAGCAGATAATAATAATTAATATTGTTTTCAACGGTCACGAATTAAGCCACTTAATTTGTTTCCCCCGATTCACAGGTAATGCTCTGTATTCCAACCTAGGTTATCAGTTCAGCACCTTTGACCGTGACAATGATGCATGTGGTCATTTAAACTGTGCAGAGCTCCACAGAAGTGGCTGGTGGCACTTCGATTATAGTTGCTCCGTATGTTGGAATGTCACCTATTGCGACACGTTCCACTACGACAACAACTGTTACTCCACTTGTACTAGTGAAAACCTCAATGGTGTGTACGATGGAGGCGACGGAGAGAGCATCTTCTCTGACTTTGGTGAATACTGTGACATTAAATTCGTTGAGATGAAAATTCGAGCACCCAGTGAACTTAATGACGGTTAGGATGAATTGATTCAAATGATCATATCGGTGAACATGGTGGCTGAAGTACTATAGGGCTAAAGAAAACGCCAATTTGTTCTATTGAATTGTGATAACTAAACCTATACCGAAAACGAATGGCAGTTATGCACTGCTAAATGGAAAATCATTCAAAATCGAAACCTTTATAGCGAAACATTTACTTGACCATTTGTTTTGTTCGAAAATAGTGATATAGAACTTTATAAAACTTGAATAATCGCCACTGAATATTCAGTATATATAGGCTATATATTGTATTAGTGATGTTGTCGTCAGCTAGCTCTTGTGTTTTTTTATTTATTTGGCAGCCGTTTACACTAGAAATAATTTCATTTAAATCGCACCTTTTTTGCATCAGTCTTAATTGATTCGTTGATTTCCATTTAAAACAAAATGCAGATCTAGAGACATTGGTTTGATAGAAATTGATCACCGAAGAAGTATAGAAAATGACAAACGATCCTATTTATCGCTATCTGTGGGGTTTATGTTTTTTAGTATTGTAAAGTATATGCGGTGAGAATTCCGCCGAATATGGATCAACATATAAAAGTATCATATCCTTATATAGCATCTTATAGCGCGGATTTTGAAGAAGAAAAAAAAAGGTTGTTTTCCGACACTAAAATTTTAGCACATCTTATATAATTATAACTTATAAAGAATAAATGAAGTCAAAATATGAAAAGTTAAAAGATTTTAAAATTAAGGTGCACGGCTAGCACCATAATAATAGAAAAAGAAGTAACTGTTGAGGGACGAGTTGAGAATCCTCTACTTTGATAACTTCCTATTTAACTTTAGGTTTCTTTTCAGTAATATTAGGTAGAATTGGTAAAATTGTCGACTATATGTGAACACATGCTTTACGTTTAACGAAGTACGAAATAGTTTCTTGACCTGGCCATGCAGGATCCTGTCTGGAGATATATATATATATATATATATATATATATATATATATATATATATATATATACAGTGGAATTACGATCTACCTTACCGGTTTCGAACCTCTGGACATACAATCAGCGTCCATAGCCTAGTGGTTAGGGTGTCCGCGTACAGAGCGGGAGGCCCGTGGTTCGAATCCCGGTGGAGGCTGAAAGTTTTTTCACTGTTCTTGATTTTCCAACTCATTACGATTTTCATTTATATATATATATATATATATATATATATTATTATTATTAGAGAAAACCAGAGAAATAAGATATCTTCCGAGTCTCGTGTAACCCCCACCCCCCCCCCCCCTCAACTTCTTCCTCCTATCAATCCACCGCCGTATTTGGCTTAAAATCCCAATTATAATTACTAATTCAAATGGTATGAAGGGTTCACGTGATTGTTTTGAAAATAAGATAATTACCATGTTAATAATCGCTGCAAGTCACCTAATAAACTTATGGCATGGGACTACATCGGCAATCCATCCTACACAGTATGTCTATATAGAAAATACACCACCACCAAATTATAGCATTATCTGATGGTTCGCTTTGGCTTAGTTTTAACTTGTGTTTTGTGTTGCGTGTATCGTGTTGTTTTCTTGTGAAGTTTCTTGTTTCTTTGGCAGTGTGTGTGTATGTTTGTGTAGGAGGGGGGTGGGAGTGGGGGTGGGGGCGGGGGTATAGATGCATGTCAAATAAAAATAACGAATCTATATATTACATGTATGACGTAAACGTACATAATAAACTTCTGTTCCCACGAAAATTGGATCATCCATGTAACTTGCCTTTATTTCAAAGCTTAGCATAGAAACTGAATATACACCAGGAACGATAAATGAATAATACCTTCTCCTAAGATATCACATGCTAAGAGAATAGAATACTGAAGAAAGACTAACAACAGATCGTTTTCTTGAACAAAAGAAAATCATCAACATCTCGAGGGGTTCCACTTGAAGGTACTCTCCACAGTAGTTTCGGATCGGCGAGAAGTTCTTGAGCAAGGTGTTTAGGCTGTAATGGTGAAGATTGTGGATTGACCAGTGGCATAGCCCCAACCAATCCCCACCCTCCGCCCCCAAAAGAAACAAATTGTCAGAAACAACTAGTTCTGGAAATATGTATGCCTGCCCCCCTAGAAAGGCACCCCTGGAAAGGGCCCACTAAACCAGGAGTCTAGCTACCCCCTTCCCACCGTTCTCTATGCTGTCTTTATCTTGGCATTACTGTAAATATAATAAAGGGTCAATTTCGAAGGAGTATATATTAAAGAAAATTAAAAAAACAAAAAAACAAAAAATATATTTAGCCCCGCATCATGTACCAGCTATTAACCAACAAATGTATTCCAAGTTTGGATAAAATTCATATTTAAGGTTGTGGAGTGATTGAAATGTTAACATTTTGGCCACTCCCCCCAACTTGGGCCCGATAAATGTTGTGCCTAAATGGTCCCAAAATTTGGCCCAAACAAACTGGCTCAAAAATATAATTGACCCCAAAAAATAATCCCAAAATTGTGGGCCCAAACGGTCCCAGAATATTGGGCCCCACATTGTGTCCCAAAGTGTATTTGAGGTGGAAATAAAATGTGGGTCCATTCGCCCCAAATGGATCTAAAATATTTAGCCCCACATGTACCAGCTATTTCTAACCAACAAGTTGGGCTGCAATCCGAATTAATGTTGCGGAGTTATGACATGTAAACATTTTTACGTTTGGCCCAGAACTCCATTAATATTGAATTAGGACAGCGCCAAAATAATAGAGCGCACCTTCTCACTATAATACATCTACATAGCAAGTATGACAAATATCCATCATGCTGTTGTTGAGTTATCGCGGACCCAAGCAAGTGTCACAGACGCACACACATGCCAACCTAACTGCTTTAGGTTCCAAAAACATACTGAAAACTTTTCATTATGGTGTTCTTTATAATACGTGTTCTTGATTACTTCTACTTTTCAATTGTGACAAGGGGGGGGGGGGGGTAGGCCTACACTTAACCATAACAAAGGGAACATGGAAATGAATTAGAAGTTGTACTTCGTTTATTAATTTTTTTTTGTCCAATAAGCACAGAATTAATGAAAAACAAAATCATTAACAACGAAGTCCTTTCTTCGTTAAACATAGAAAAGGCACTTACAGTGTTTCTGAAGAGAGAGAAGAAAGAAATGTCATTGAAAAATGTTCTACAGTGGAAATGTTTTACAAATAAAGACAAGTTGCCTACTAGTATCACAATTCTTTCATTCTTATTTCTTATTATCTTTTTCTCCACATTTATTTTTCTCTAACTAATTTGACTGCAGATTGAATCACATCTGCAAAACGACCACTAAAAAAAAAGGAAGAAAAAATGCAGTCAAAACCGATTATACTTTTTTTTTTAATACAACACGATATTTCCATATATCATTGTCAGATAACAACCAATGGGACAAGAGTATAAAATGATTACACAGTACATCCATCCACACACACGTGACAGAGGATTATAAAACAGGTGGACAATTACGAAAGCATTGGAAAAGTGGGTGGGGTAGGAGTCGTGTATCAGATCAGGGAGGTAGAAGGGAAGGTCTAAGAATGGGAGGGGGAAGGGATTTAAGAGAAGATGTTATCACAATGATCTTCATATATAATTTCAATTAAACAATACCAATAACATTATATTAAGAGACTTTTACAATAGGTCACCCAGAATCTAAAGAGGGACAGAAAAACTAGAGTTGGTACTTCATCAAATATGAAGAGTGTTTATGTAGCGACCATTTTTACAGACATACAGCACTCAAATGGGATCTGATATTTTCCTACCTTGTATGCCATCAAAGGGAATTCACTAATCCAAATGTCTCTCATTTTGCATGTGCAAGCACAATACGGTACAGAAAAGTGTATGATTGGGTGTAGAGGGTAGGCGGTGTGGGTAGGGCAAGGGATAAGATTAGCACCATTGACAGTATACGACACATCCACTTCCATCTTACTTAAATCTGAGGTGTTAACACTGGTGAAGATGCTTCCAAGAACCAGTGCCCAGCACAATACACCCAGAGATATGTTTGAAAACTTATTCTTCATTCTGGGTCGATTGTTTCATCTCTACACTGCCCACAAGGAGACTGAGATTATGATAGGTATGCTACGGAACAATATCTTTTAGAAAAAAG
The DNA here is from genome assembly GCF_037975245.1 of Apostichopus japonicus. NCBI lineage: Eukaryota > Metazoa > Echinodermata > Holothuroidea > Aspidochirotida > Stichopodidae > Apostichopus > Apostichopus japonicus. Next base: position 6,445,735 of record NC_092565.1, read on the forward strand.
AATCTTTGGAAATTAGCTAACTTGAAATGAATATGGTTTCTCAATCCAGCAAAAATTTCAAATCTGTGTTTTGAGATCCAACCAATTTTTACTTCAGGTATACACTTCTCCCCACCCCCTTTTCCTGGCGCCCACTGTAAACAATTACCTTCATAACGTCACTCCCAGATGTTTGACGACTAATTTTCCACATTTCCTTCACTGGATATTAACTCATTAAGCCAATGCTGTTTTCTTTCAGAGGAAACAAATTCCTTTAAACTGTTCATTGTTCTATCTTTCTGATGAAGACTGGTCTAACATATATATTACACATGTGCATCATTTCAGTAAACAAGAGTACAAAAGGTGTGACAAAGTAATAAGAAAACTAATTTTTGAACTCCTGACAATCATAACATATAGTCCAATTTGTTGGAATCCCATTACAAAATATACATTTGTTATTGGTTATAACTAGACAAGGAACTGTACTTCAATAGCAGATCGTTACATGAGAAACAAACAAAAACCACCTTAATTGATCTTTGCGATAGAGATACTTTTATTTTTATGAAAAGTCAACCAAGATAGAAACCTGGGCACAAAAACCAAACGACTTAACTATATCCTCTCAAAGCAGTCTCCTAACAACCTCTCTGGAGGACAATAGATATCCTCCTGTTTGATGAGAAATTGCCGTGGCAGAGACTGGGAAGAACGTGTAACGTACTTCTTACGATCCGATATGTGGGAAACAGGGCATGACAATTGTTATCTGCAAAATCCTGTAACTTAAATCATAGGAAGCTGAAAGTTTTTGTTTGATTACAACCAAGAAAAAATGTATTTGCAAGCCAAGATGAGCCTCCACCACAGAATTCTGGTCTGGTTTTTTTTATGTTTGTGAATATGAATCTGTACACAGCTGCAATCATTCTCATATACATAAACACTAATGTGTGACTCAACTTACTCCAAACCGTCACTGCTCTGCCTGGACGCTTGATGTTTTATCCGAGCCCCCCCCGCCCCCACCCCTAAAAACTTCTAAGGAAATGAATTGAAAACTTTATAAATGACGGTGACTGCTACTCAGGTGGGAGAGGTGGGGGATGAGACTGGAATCCCTCTATGCTGACGCCTGTGCAACTTCCTCTTCTTCTTCCTCTTCATCTCGCTCTCCTTCCTCGTCATCTTCTCCCATGTCCTCTTCCAACTTCTTACTTCTCTGGAGGGTTTCCTCGACGCGAGTTTCGTAGAGCGGCCACCAGAGTGGGGAGATAAACCTGGAGGAAGACCAGAAGGCAAATGATAAATTGACTGTTGGGTTCATATCCCGTTTCAAACTCAGCTACACAAATGCCGGCTTACCGTTGTTGGCTTTGTGAGCGAGCATTCAGTATTCACTTGGTCTTTGTGTCAGTGACCAATATTTTAAGAAACATCGTCAAAGTTGATTGTCTTATTATTGTCACAATGCCTTGCGATAAGAATATAAATATTTTCAATATGGGCCCATTTGAATGGGGTTTTTTGTTATTTTTCTCTGAGGTTGTACCTCACTTTGAGACTCTGGGAATTTGAAGTGACCGACAGTACGGGCAAATCAGGGAATAAATTCTTCAGTATCATATTGCAAAAATGCTATGCAAAAATGGTATAATTGCTATACCAATGCATAGATGTAGAACAGTTTGTGTCCACAAGAGCCATAGCCTTGGCATATTCTTTTAATTCTTTCTTACCTATCCAAATCTCTATAAATGACGGGAACCAAACAGAGGACGTCGTCGATGGCAAAGTCCAACATCTCATCGGTCAGGGGGCGAGTCGCCCAGAAATCTTTCGTTGAATTCATCTGCTCCATGAAAGCTCTCTGGTTACGTGGCTTCCTCACACCAAAAATGCTACAGAGCTCAGAGAATTTGGGTCTGGCTGGCCGAAACTTGGGAGCACTTCTGGACGTGACGTGGCACTGCTCTGAGATGACCGTGTAAGCAATCTGAGGAGGGGGAGAGTGAGAGAGGGTAAAGTATTCAGTGGGTCAAATGGCATTTCTGTGATGTTTCACATTTTGATAAAAAAACATATAAATTACTGGTTGTTTTTGCTTTTGTCTTCAGATGTTTTCAGATGTGGACAGGTCAATACAGGTCAGGAGACATACTTAGGAAATCTCTGAATTGAAACTCTTAACAAGCTTGTAATCCCATCTCTTCTCTTTCTGTGAGAGACTGATCTTGACTATCAGGAAGACTACAGCCACTTCCATTTCCAACACCCTCCAGGCAGTTGGGGCAATTTCCTATAATGCTAAATAACGCTCTAAGCTGTCCTCCCATATCATGCTTCAGAGCACTCACATTGACGGTACAAACTGTTCCTAACCTTTATCTGATAGAAACACGATATCCATACTGACACTACCAGTGCTCTGAAGCGGGACATGACAGTGCAGTATAGAAATAAATTGTCCAAACTCAGGTGCACCCTCTTGCCCTTTATATCCTCACCATTACTCCAATGTCCCCATGTCAGTCTTTCACTACAAATTTAACATTTTAAACATTTCAAAGTGATATCATTCTGCCAGAGAATGATTCTGGGTGATGTACTTTGTGACATTTTGCAAAAACACACGATCAACACAATTTATTCTATTTTCAGCCATTATTGATGTGATTCATTCTGAAACGACTGATAGAGTGGTACTGAATGAAAGCTCTGTTTACATATGCTTTATCCACCGCCTTGATCAATCATTTACTATTTACCAGGGCTTTTCGGAAAGTTCAAAGTCTAAAAGAAAGCATTCGAACCACCAATATATATAGCTGTTGGACAGACTGATACATATTTCATAGAAGTTGTTGCTTTATCATCCTATTGATGATGCAGTTCTTACAGCTATGTGTACATAATCTTTCCATCTTGCGAGAAATCACCTGGAATGATGCTACGGTAAACGCTTGCCGATATTCTACCATTTCTTTGAAAAAAATATCAACCTCAACCACTTTGAGATCAGGGGGCAATAAGTACAGAATACTTGTACCTTAACCCTGGCATTTACATTAACTTTGGTAAACAGACACTGTATTGTAAAAGGTTTTCTTCCTCTATGCCCAATCAAAGTGCAGTTTTGAAAGGTGAGGATAAAGCAGCGAAATAATTCAATAAAATAAATTAACCCTATTGTACATTTGCTCCAATCCTTGGATTCTCAACTGGATCAAATCAACGAGGACACTACGATCAATCCGTACGCAGACCACAATATCGGCTGTGAAATTGATTCCCCTGGTATACCTCTTGGTTTCATTGTGCCATTACTAAGCAAATTACCTCACACCTTTTTGGAGGTGAAATTTTTTGAAATTTACTTCCCAGCGGTTACAAATCAATCATTTCTTTTAATCTAACATTCAGGTGGGGTCATATGATCCAAGCAAAATTCCCATTGAGGTAGAAAAACATGTGAAGGCTTCTTCAGACCTGTAAATAATTAAGGGGCCCTGCTGCACTTGGTTGATTAGATGTCTTGACAATTTATAAATAGACATGAATTGCAGGTAAACCAGAGGGATTGAATGTATCATGATCAAACTGGCTGTTTGCAATTTCATTACTAATCGAACATTGTTGATTGTCTCACGCCATGCCGATAATTTGGACACGATGAAGTTACTTCACAAAATTAAAGACAAAAGTAAACAACTGATTCTCCTATGAACAATCTTGCCGAGAGGAACCTTAAAATGCTAGAGATTTATTGTCAAAAGATCGTTACGAATGAACCCTTTGATTTCATTCCGATCTCTCATAGTTTGGAAGGTAAACTTAAATACTTACAGATACATCAAAGACATTTCGAAGAACTACGTCAAACTGGGAATACAGCGCTTTCTGCTCTGTCCGGCAATCATAAGTTACCTGAAATAAGAACAGAAAAGAAAATAGTAATTCTTTACCAGCTATTATAATACTAAATTATGCACAGTTCATTACATGGTAACTAAATGGTGCTGTCTGTTTATATGCATACCTCTCGAGTTAATACTAAATTAATAATTGTTCCCTGGTGCAGTTATAGTAGATTATATTTCAAGGTACCACACAAATCTACAAACTTTTCTTACTATTTATAAAAACATTATGCACATTCATTACATTTGAAAGATGCAAAATGTTCTATGCTGCATTAAACAGTCAATAACCAGCCTATTACTATAGCAGCAAGTGGTATTGACAAACAGATCCTGTCATAGACCGAGGGGTATCTAATAACCAGTGGCGGAGCATCCATATAGTCAGGGGGGGACGGATGCCCCCCCTGACGGACTTAAATGGACTGCTGGCGCCTTTTTCAGTTTTTTACTCCTTTTCACTCTTCACACGATTATTGACTTTTTGATTGCGTTCATTGACATTTGTCACATTTTGTTGGTGTAATTTTTGACAAAATGCTCTAACAGCTATTTATTCTTCGTTTATCTGCAAATTAGCAAGGCCCGGAAAGGATCGTTTCCGGCAATCTAGGGAGTATCTTTACTCAAAAAATTTCTGTACGCTCCGCGCCAACCAGTGGTGGCGCTCCGCTTAGATAGTGTCAAAAGCGCCCCTACAGACCATTCTCGCCCCCCTTGACCAATACCCCTAGCTCTGCCACTGCTAATAACTGTACATATGACATTATAATACACAACTTTCTCAAAGCAATAAAGCACCAATCAAACATAAATTTTTAAGGTTTTTTGCGCAAACCTTGATTATTTCTTCGTCCTCCAGAATCTCCTTCAGACCACCAGACTCAAACATTTCCTTCTTGTCATCAGATGCCAGTAAATCAAAGATGTAGGCCACGCCATCCATGGTAGACATTTTCAACAGTGTCATAGGACCTCCATTCCCTAGAAAAAAAAGAGGAAAAAAGAGACGTTAAAACCCAGAGAGCCAAGTGATCACTTGCCTTTTGCATACATCATGTGAACATGCACACAACGGTTCTTGCACTTCATACAGTGCATTCACATTATAAAAGTTGTATGAAGTTAATTCAAGCTTGGCTTTACCTTTGGAGTTAATGCTATTGTAAGATTTAAAAATTTGACCAAAGGTGACATCTAATTTTTGTTTGTTTAATCTTAACTTACTAAGATGGAATCACATACTGAGTATGAAGATCATTCAAGATTTGGAATTATCCAGTAAACCAAGTTTTCAGACTTCTGGTGACCTCATATGACCTTTGACCTCAACCTCTAGCCAGCTTTGAGGGCAACAGTCTTTGTCTACATGCCAACTCTTTAATTAAAACATCTACCAAAAACTGGGTCTTTTAGAAATGCACCCACCAACTGACCCACTTTGGGTCAATGGCAACACTTACTACAGGTGCCCATATGAATCAATCCACCATTCTGAAGCGCACTTGTGGATATATGACATTATAACAGGATCCGACTGTGAGAACCTGGTTACCTAAAACTGCAAGGAAAAGCTCATTGGTAACAATGGTGACTACAAGTAATCACTATAATACTTACTCAACCTCACTCCTTTACAACCAAGAGATAAAACTAGCGGGGTTTCTTTTCCTACTTGCTCCTTCAGCTCAGCCACAACTGCCTTGCAATCGTCTATCGTCTCTATCAGTTCGTAGGCCTCCTCCCGACGTTTTGGCTTTCGGCGCAGTTTCTGGGTTGCTAAGTAGTCATGCAAGTCTTCCGTCTTGAATCCTCGCATCGTGAAAACTGCATAATCGTCATCGCCCACGACAAAATATTGTGGGTAAGATTTCAAAAACTCTGCAAGTTCATCCTGACTGGAGAAATTCTTTTGGATGTGTGAAAATTCCTCCCGATTGCACAAGACATTGAGCAGCTCATGAACGGGGAAGCCATTCCACTTTGAAATCTGTTTTCTCAACTCACAGATGATCTCTGCAATCATTTCTCCCGGAACCTTGTCCTTTTTCTCCTCGTCAGTCGGAATCGCTTGCTTGCTGAATCCGAACCCAGGGATAGTGTAACGCCGTCTGTCATAACTTATTCCACGGGCGAATGTTCTTGGAAATCTATTTGTTTTCATGCCACCAAGTATTGGGCGCACTCTGACCACTTCAAACTTTCCAGAGTTGCTACTGGCCTCATCACCGCCACCTTCTTCTTTGGACTGTACTATTGTAGAGAGGTTTGTCCCAACACCAAGAAAGCTTTCAATGTCAGTTATTCCAACCAAGATAGTTTTCAACTTTGTTGTGTCATACACTCCTTCCCCAAGATCATTGCCCTGTTCCTGTAGGGAAAAGTAGCATTCTGTCTTGTCCTCATTAAACCCGGTGACAGTCCCTGTGACGCTCTTCCGCGACATGATGTTTCTGGTGTTTGAAAAATTTGAGCTGAAACCAAATGGGATGTCGACAATCAATAACCAAGATAACAGCACACATAAACAAAATGCTTCCAATCAAAGGAACTTACGAAAATCATAGACCTAGCAATGACATTGTGGACAAAGAGTCAATCTCCAAAGGAGTTATTCTTTCCCCAAGTAATATGCCAAGTACTATAAATCTGTTGTTGGTTAATACAAATTTCTTGGAAAGTATTGATGAAGAAATAAATTTGAAGCTTCACAATTTCACTGGATTTTTCGATAACACTGCAGTTTGGGTTTTGGCTAGGACTACCTAGGCTAGACGAGAGCATAGAGACTATAGATTAGACCTAACCCTTGGCCTAATATTACTACTAGGCCCTAGGCTAAGTCAGATTCAGAAAGCAAGAACTTGAATAAGTGTGACAAGCCTTACTCATAACAACACATTAAAAGTAATTACAATCAATCTAGTTAAAAATGTGTAAGAACACATAGTATTGGTGTTGCGTTGCTTCAATCTACCCAGTTTAACAGTGAATCAATGAAGGTTGCAAACTGTCACTAACTTAGCGTAAGGCCTAATGCTGCCATACACTACACTTACAAACACGTGGACAATTTCTATTTAACCCTAACGTTTACCATTGAATTAGCCAACATGTAGAACATAGTAGCCTAGGCTGCTGTTACAATTGTTAGCTTTTCCAATACCTAAAAATACGAAACTTACAGGATAACTTTGCGAGACATAACGCGTTCCTCTACAACATTTTAATCAAGATGCTTTAATTAAATAAAATAGGAAGCAATTTTACCAAAACGGAGAAAAGATAATTCAGCTAAACAAATTAAGGCTTCAGAGGTTAAGTCTCGGGGATTTCCAATGGTAACTCTAAGCACTGAGTAGTACAGTACAGTACAGGCGCTCCGTGTGTGTAGAGATATGGACGCACACGCTGTGCATGCACATAGGCGTGAAAATTGTTTGTGTATGTGACCGGTTTATGGCAAAAGTATCTGCTAGAACTACAGTAGGTTACTTTTTACAGGTCACGTTGGACGCCGTTACCCCCCCCCCCCCCCACCCCGGCCCCTGGCCCGGGAAGGGGTGAGAAGGGTATGGTGCATTTCCCCCAACAGAAATTTCCAGAGACGAAAAGGGGATGGCAAAATACGCACAGAGTATATAAATACACTATAACAATTGGAGTTAAAATGATGGAAATTTTGGCACCATGAATTTTGCATCCGAGCCTCCTTCCACCTTTCCGAAGCAAAACTAACCTCACCCCTAAGGCCCCTCCCCAAACAAACTTCAGCCAAATTGTGTACCCCTCCCCGATCTCAAAATTCTAATTCGCTGCAGATGGCACAGTCCGTACGGGGTCATGAAAAGTAATATCAGAAAGACGACTGATCGATATGATGGGGGCATAGGCGTATGGGACCATTTCGGTTTGGGGGGCAGAAACTTTTGTGCCCGAAATTTCCCGTGACACTATCTTAGCGGAGCGCCACGATCGGTTGGCGCGTAGCGTACAAGATTTTTTTTGGCAAATTATGCCTCTCAGATTGCCGGAAATGGCACTTCTGAGGCCTTGCAAGTTGCATCTAAACATTCTTTATTTTATAATCTCACGTTTAGAAATTTACACTTCCCCAAAAATTTGGTAAATTAGAAGAAGAAGAAAAAATGGTAACATCACTTTGACGGGGAAAACTAGGACAGTATATTTTTTAACTCCTATTTAGTTACGGTATTTTGGGGGAAATTTGGGGGGCAGTCTGCCCCCTACCCCCCGCCTCGTACGCCCATGGATGGGGGACAAAATAATGTCTCAAAACGTCCAAATTTCTGTATTGTATCTTTGATTATTTCGCCTTGTCTAAATTAAAATCGATGCCATTTCACTTTGCCATTCGATGCCATTTCGACTTATATATAGAAACATCGACTTTATTTCGGCCTTTTCAATGTTTCTCGAACTTTTGATTTTTCCTTACGAAATATGCATAAATTATAAATAATATATTATTATAAATAAATATATTTAAAAATTACATTAATTTGACATTGTCTGACAATCCTATTGCTAACTGCAAAAGATCCAACTAAATGATCCAAACTCGGCTGTCACTGGAGTGCAACCTTAATAGGAAAGTGGTTAGGGTCAACCGTTCGGGTCAACACATGTAGGGACTAACTTGCAACAATTAAGTCTTCCCAATATTTTGTATATCAGGGGAGTAGCACATCCCTCGTTCCCCCGTTCCTATAGCCAGTGGAATGCACAGGATTTCTAAGACGGCGTGGGGAAATAAAAGTTTCCCGGACTGCTTCAGATGTGGATCGAAATCTTTATGGAAGGGCCAGAGCCTGACCTCGGGAATCTGCCCTGGGGTCATTGAGGCCGAATCCCATGGTTCTGGGCTTCTCCCACATATCAAAATATAATAGGCCTATAGACGTCATATGATGCATTATGAGATATTGTACTTCTAATCTCAAGTTATGCTCATACTTGGTTATAAATTCAAAATACTGCAGGAATGGCTTGAACAGTTATGGAAGTACCAAAGGCGAATCAATGATGTTATTAAGGAGGTGGTTACCTGGGCCATTCAGGAAGCCGTAGCCGATGAATGAATCTCGTCAAATGGCCGGGTGTATTCCGCCAAAATTGCAACAGGTGGTGGTCACCCTTCGGGAGTAAGTTCTTTTAAAGTACATTATAATACATTATTTTTGCCTCTAATAAGATAAGGTATACCACAGAAGCGCTGCAAGTTGCCATTCAAAGTATAAACTTTATAATCAATCATTCTGCTGATTCAAACTGCACCGAATGCGGATATAACTGTACAACTAACCTTAGTGTACCTTAATGGCGAATTGTCTCAGAGATCCTCACAAGCGTTTAAGAGAGACATATTTCTTATTTTCATATAAGGTATGAGGTGCTAACATCTTTTTAGTTCTTTGGGTGCTAACGAAAAATTGTGAATGATTTCAGTTATATATATATCTATATCGGTAACTTTGTGTAGTGTAGCCTCTGTCATAGCTTTTTGCTGTTTTCGGCTAATCGTAAGGCTTTCTACTTTTTGTACTCCGGATTTCCCCCATAATAAAACCAGTCACTGTTTCTGTTGGCATGGGATTAAAATTGACATTAATTAACCCAGGGGCGTATCCAGGATTTTCCAAAAGGGGGGGGGGCGCCAGGCATTAATGATCGCCGTCCTGGGGGATGGGTCTAAGGGGAGGGGTGTACAATTTTTGCTTTCAAAGAAGGGCTGAAATACAAAATGGTGTCATAAGCATGGGCGGCGATCCGTACTTCCGAGTGGGGGGGGGGGGGGGGATATGACCTTGTTGACTATCTAAGCGTAGCGCCACCATGAGTTGGCGCGAAGCGTACAAGAAAATTTTGGGATTAACAAACCCTCTAGATGGCCGGAAACGGCACTTCCCGAGGTTTCCAAGCGGCATATACCCAACTTTAAAATAGGGATGTCATGTCCGAAATATCTCATAATCAGGATCCAAAATACTTTTTTTTTAAATTTCGGGTGTTATTTTGGGAAAATTGCCCCTGTCAATCTTGTTTCAGGCCCAACGTTAGAATGTTCGAGAGCTCTGTTATATTATTCGATGAAGAAAATGGCCTCATGCAGGCTATTATAGGCCTATACACATGCAATACACAATTACACATAGTTACATTCCTAGGTACCGATTGCTAGGGCATCCAGGTGAAACGTGTATTAAGCATTACCCTGGTTATATGAGATTCTCAGCTGTTCGAGGGAACATGTACGTGTGTAGGCCTACTATAGGGCCTATATGAATACTATGAGGGTGCATATATGTACTATATCAATACCGTGGGCGCAATAATACATTTTGTTGTTATAGGGCCAATGAAGCCTACAGTCAACTATTTTTGCTTTATAAAGACGCTTTATTTGAAAAGATCGCACTGCGTTTATGGTAGGCGAGAAATGAAGCTAAAAAGAGCATTACATCCCCTCCACCCATTTTCATGGGGGGATATATCCCCCCTCCACCCAGGATCGCCGCCCATGGCCATATGTGATCCATTTTTCGACCTTAATAATAAGCAACATTTCCAGTAAATATGGACACAAAATGCACAATTTATTATGGCTGGCATGTCATTTAGTGTTTATAGTGATAATACAAACACAACTACCATCTATGTTTCTAAAACTATTATGCCGCCGAACTTCGCCAGAACCTTTTTTTGGCAAACAAAAAATAAAGCATACGGGAGGGGGGGGGGGTTGAGCGATCACCGACATCTCACATAACGGTCGTCATCAATTTTTTTTTTGTTTTTTTTTGGCTAAACTTTTTTTTTTTTGGTGACGGCCAATAGGGCGCGCGCCTGTTGCGCCCCCCTGGATACGCCCCTGATTAACCGATGGATATTTTGCCTAGGAGCTCCAAATATTATTTCTACACAGAGGCATGCCCGCTGCATTGCTTAATGACGTCATTAACCATGTGTTCACACTTTGGCAATGGCGCCACACTACACTAGTATTATACTAAGTACTAGTAGTAGTACCACATATGCAATACATTACGCCACAATACATGTAAAGTGTGTTGCATACTATACAGATAGCTGTGGGTGGAAATTGTGAATTCCTGTAAAAGAATTTGCTGAAACCTACACTTGCATGGTCCACTTTAAGTGATATTACGTATGCAAACGGATATTGTAGTTTTCCTTAACTAGCAATGCCGACCTATTTTCAAAGGCCTGAAAATGCCCTTAAAAGGGCCAATGGTAAGACATATGTCGAGATTGTTTCACAGCTGCCAAATGTCGAATAGCCTAACACATGGGTTGTTGCCTACATAACTTAGGCTAAGCTTAGTGAACGACGTAAGAGCTGCGTTCGCTTGTTAGGCTAAGTGATAGGCTATTTAGGGTAGGTTTTCGGCTTGTCATTTTTTGGAGGGAGGGGGGGGGGTAGACTGAAGAAGGATTAGGAGGGACGTAACTTTGCAAGAAAAATATGAAAGAAAGGATTCTGAACACAAACATCAAATTCTAAGCCAATATCAATTCTTCATAGGCCTAGCCTATGTCACAAATTATTGTCAGTTCTCCATTGTCATTTTCACAAGTATACAACATCCGAAGATCATAGTCCCAACATAGTGCCATTACTAAATTGAGTAGTTATTCTTTATGATTAAGAAAATATGATTAGTATCTAACCTAAAGCCTAGCCGAAGTCTCGAGTCTTGTGGTGGGTCCTGTTGAGTGTTAATATAGGCCTAGGCTGGTGTAACTTAAGTAGTCGCCTACTAAGGAACAGTTTCGGCTACAATGCCCTTCAAGGAATATTTCACATCCAAAACAAATCCAAGACAAATTGATGATTAACTGATGATGTTGGCTCAGCGTTAAACATTTTCCTGTATCCCTTGTGCAAAGTTTATCGGGCGCCTTCTTATTCCAACCAAGTCCCAGGTCAGCAATAATTGGTACAACCTTGTAATGTCTGACCCACTTCCAAAGGTAATTTCTTCTGTTATTTCACCATTCTCTTTTCAGAGTTTATTGATGTAGGAAAGAAAGAACCTGCTCTAGAAGTTCTTTGTGATGTGATCAAGAGCAAGCGACATCGAACATGGCAGAAGATCCACGAACCCATCATGGAGAAGTACCTTGGTCTTTGCGTGGAGCTAAGAAAGAGCCATGTAGCAAAGGAAGGGTTGTATCAGTACAAGATAATCAGCCAACAGGTAGATTTAATGGCTCAATAGTTCAAATGCCCTTGCTACTTGTATGGAAATAACTGTGAAGGTTGTATTTTACACTCTGGTGATTCTTAGTAAGACCCAAAAAATGTGGTTTGCTCAAACTATGTGTACCTTTGGTTCTTGTACCTCTTTACAGACCATTTTTAAGTTGTGAGATGGACAGTTAAATTTAGTTTCATGGTTTATAGTCAGCTAATTTGAACTTTGTGGTACAGGCAACTTAAATGTTCTCAGACAGTCTGGAAAACAGGGAAAAGTTAAGTCCATCAAAGTAAGGAGAAATTTTCATTTGAACAGTTCTCCTGATATGGTATGACTTATATGAGCAAACTTTTTTTTGAAGAAGTGTGAGAACAAGTTATAGGCATTTATCAAACTGGTGAAAAAATATTGACTACAGCATGTCATGTTTTTGGGGTTCATGCATTGTTCTTTGAATGTCCACCCCACCAAAAATCAACAAGTAAATATGGTAGGCTGACTTAAGGTAATCGAACAGTAGCTCATTATGAGTGCGCAGGAACCATAGTTAATCCTAAGACTTGTCTTTTATCTTGAACTAGTCTGGAATTTAATTGTTTCAAAGTGCGGGAACCATCTATCTATGATGGAGCTTATTATTCAAAGGATGTGACAGTCTGTTCTTTGAATTATTAAGATGTCGCTGATTTAAACATTTCCTGAGTCCAACATGTAAAGAGTGTCTGCTTTTAGACTGCGAATCGTCTGCATGACTTGTAATTGTGTCCCATATAATTATTCATCCCCACACTCTCACAGGTCAATGTAAAGTCCTTGGAAGATGTAGTGAGGAAGTACCTACAGTTGGCTGAAGCAAAGACGGAATCAGCTCGTAAGGAGTCCGCGCAGACGGTAGATGACATTGATGACTTGGATAATGTCAATACTCCTGAAGAGTAAGTTGTTTTAGTATCTTGTTGTCGTTCCAGTTTAAAAAAAACATTCTTGTATAATGTCATCTCATTCCCCATTTTGATGTAACATCTGCTGCTTTCAAAATACGACCATAAACCTTCTAGATAGTTTTTAATTATTTAGTTGGTGCAAAATCGTGCAAGATTTATTTCTTTTTGCAAGTCTTCCTCCAGGAACTTAAAGGATAACCGACTGACTTACTTGAAAAGTTTACTCTGTTGGGAACAGACTTGATAAAAGTATTTATTTCCCAGCTCTCTCAGTGTTTGTTCTTTCCTGACCTTATGCAAAAGGGTAGAATTTATTTTATATTTCCTCTCCAATTTTTTATCATTATTTGTCTTTTCTCCCTCACTTTCATCTGAAGGCAACTCATGTTTCAGACTGTGTCTTATAGTTTCAGTGGGTTGGTCAGTCATGCCTACCTACCTAGCCACCTACCTGTCTGCATATAATGTGATGTCACATATATATTTATCTGTTTATATCCATAGTCTGCTACTCAGTGCAGTCAGTGGTGAAGATGTCCAGGCAAGGACAGATCGAGTGGTGCTAATACCCTGGGTTAAGTTTCTTTGGGAGTCTTATCGTCAGTGCTTGGATCTCCTCCGAAACAACAATCGTCTTGAAGGCCTCTACCAGGATGTGGCACATGGAGGTAACTTTTCCATCGTTTTCTTTGGATGGTGTGAAACATTCTGCAGAGCTCTGTAATGTACTTGTCCATCATGGTTGATATGTCGATTTTAATTGTAACCCTAACGATATTTACTTGTTTTCTTTCAAAATTACACTGTTGTTGTGGGTCTATCATTATACCAACAGCTTACAACATTACCTCCCTGTAGGAGCGGTTCTGTAGATTAAGCACCAATTCGACAGACTTTGTTTTCATCCTTCAAAGTAGACATATAAATCCCTGACTTTACATACAGTAAAGATGGAACTCGAGGTAAACAGAATTCTCCTTATCGAGTCTTTCCATTGCTCATTGGTGGTATTCTTTATATCGAAACAGGAGCAGATTGCCTGTTGAAATTACCGATAACATCCTTTGGTTTACAACTTAGGTAGATAGTAATTCTTGACACCGATCAAAATCAAGTCCTGTACCTCTTTTCTATTGAAATTAGCAATGATGAAATCTACCGTTTGTTCTCTTGCAGCGTTCCGTTTCTGTCAGAAGTATCAGAGGAAGACAGAGTTCCGTAAGCTTTGCGATAATGTAAGTGTCTCACGTTATATTGCAACTCTACCTAATGAAGCTGTTTTGTTTTTAGTTGATACTGTGACTCGTATTCGCCATCATCTCGTCTGACCAACGGAATCAAGAAAAACTTGGGAGAGGCCAATTCTTGCAAAGATCTCAACTTTCTTTTCAGTCCAGCGATGGTTTCGAATGCTTGTGCTTAATGAAAGACAGGGTATTTTTAAATTTATGTTTTTATAATAAGGTGCTGTTTGAAGTTTCATGCAGCCAATGTTATGATATATTTACTTTTTACTCACAAATAGTCACAATATCATGTAAGAGGAATGAAGGTGTGGGTGAGTAGGGGGGGGGAGCTGGATTTTGTTAACTGCTCTGTAAATAAAGCATGGGTAACCCGTGTTATTTTCATCAATCTTAGGTTTCTCATGTGGACAGATTTATCCATTTGCTGAAACATTGCTTGAATCCGGGAATGAGTTGTCAGACCTTTGGATCACACGACTAATTTTTGTAAAAAAATTTGTCTTTTTTTTAATTTTCATGGACAGCTGAGGAACCATCTAGCCTTGATTCAGAAACATCAGAATCAACCCCTCTCTATTAACCTGAACAGCCCAGAGAGTCAGCAGGTCCACTTGGATACTAGACTCTTCCAGTTAGAGACTGCTATCCATATGGAGCTATGGCAGGTATGTGAAAAAACAGCAGCTCTGAGAGAATACTCGTGTTTGATAAAGTGCCATATAAATAATTAGCACTCTCGGGTCAGTCTGTAAACTGTGCAGTTGCTATTGATTTAATGCGGCCTTTTGATGGTTTAAATGCTGTAACTGAATAACTCTTAGCCAAGAATGTGCAAGAGTCTACACTTCATCTTTTAATTTGTAGGGAGGACAAAAAAATTTAACAAAACAAGGGGGAAAAGTGATATAAAAATAACTGTTAGCAGGGTGACTAAATGATACATCTGAAGAATTCATAGATAGTGGTGTAGGTTGATGATACCAATAAAACTTCTTTTTACTCTCTAATTATCATGTAACTGTCTTTTCCTCTGCTTACTCCCTTATTCTGCCTCATTCTCTCCTCCTTTTTGGTTACTTAGGCAGGCAAGTAACCTATGCACTCAATTTTGGTGTGTGTGTGTGTGTGAATTTATGCGTGTGTGTGTATGTATGTGGAGCAAACTTGTTCCACTGCTTCCCATCTTCCAACATTGGATCCTAGGTGG
Organism: Apostichopus japonicus; assembly: GCF_037975245.1. NCBI lineage: Eukaryota > Metazoa > Echinodermata > Holothuroidea > Aspidochirotida > Stichopodidae > Apostichopus > Apostichopus japonicus. Next base: position 6,461,284 of record NC_092565.1, read on the forward strand.
AGAACCTTGGCGAATATATATTATCGTCAGAGAGGATCTCGTAAGACAAACAAGATAACCGTGAACACGTGTAAGATGCAAAAAGGCTTTTGACTCTATCAATTTTTGGCCATCGCAGGAAGCTTACAAGGCTGTTGAGGACATTCATAACCTCATGGAGATATCCAAGAAGACCCCTAAGGCACAACTGATGGCCACCTACTACACCAAGCTAGGCCTGGTCTTCTGGAAGTCAGGAAACCGGCTCTTCCATGCATGTGCTCTTCATCGCCTGCTGCAGTTGTCCAGAGAGCATCGCAAAAACCTTAGCACAGAGGAGATGCAAAGGTAATTTCTTATTAAATGTGTTTGAGCTCTTTCAGATACTACAACACAGTTTAAAAACATTTGTAAACATGAATGGTACTCATTGGCTTACCTTTATACCTTTATTGGTAATTGTATGAATGAATGAGAAGCCTAGGTTTTGACCTAAACATGTCACTTTTCCTCCCCCTCCCCCCCCCCCACCAAGGGTCTCTCTGCAGCAATCACATCAGATCTTCAAATGTTTATACTGCCTAATCTCATGTGACAGGCATCGAATGGCTAATCTCATGCTTTTTTCCCCCTCATGCTTTCATAGGATGGCTTCTCGGGTTTTACTTGCCACCCTATCGGTGCCTATTTGCCCTCCACGTAATGACATCGGTGATATGCTGGACATGGGAAACACGGCTGTGGACAACGAGCGCAAACTGGCCAAGATGTTGGGTCTTCAGACTCCTCCCAACCGTGCTCAGCTTGCTAATGACTTGGTGAGTTTGGCCATGTTGATAACGAGGGACTATTATTTAACGAGTTAACTACTAAACTCAACAAAGACACAACATTCCTGTTTTGAAAGGAGAAATACACCAGTTATGTCACGTTTCTCATGTAGCTTGGCCTGTATCACAGAAAGGTACTGACATTGAAGGATTTGAAATCCCTATTCATATATGCAAATGCTTGGCTTATTCACTAGGAAGCCAGTGCCTTATTTTGATGAGTAGACGCTTGGATAACAACATTGATAAAGAATTAGTTGTTTGTGCCAAGACTTCAACATTCCATTGGAAGATTTTTCAATGTTATTAATATTTCCTTTAACAGCATCCTATTTCATAATAATAATAATATATATACATCTTCCAAGTCATGAGTGTTCTTGTGTAATTAATTTTTGTTATATGATTATTATGATAATTTTATTCCCAGATCAAGTACAATGTGGTTCCCCACGTCCTTCCTGAGCTTCGTGAACTCTTCAACTGGCTGGAGATTGAGTTCCACCCTCTACACCTGTGCAGCAGAGTCAGTGATGTCCTGTCCTTCTTGGAAGCCAGTGACCCCGACCTTGCCCAGTATGTCCCAGCCCTCCAAACTAACACTCTTGTCAGACTACTGAAGCAGGTTAGTATCATTTATAAATATTATATAGTTTGTGTTAGCTGACCGACCATCCAAAAGTGATATTTACAGGGAATTATTAATAACAGATACGACGAGTTGTCGTGTATAGACTTTCGTTACAGCTGGTTAAACTTTAACTTTAAAACATTCTCTCTCTTTCTCTTCTACAACTTCCTCCCTTGTGAAGCATCTTCTCCTGCTTAATTTCCAGAATAAAATCAAACAGGTATGAAGATAAAAGAAGGGGTGGAGTCCTTCTTTTAATCCATTGCAATCGTACTTTGAGTAATATCTTGCAGGTTTGGAAAAATGAGCAGAGATTCGTGAACAACCCAAAAGAGCTCTTTTTTGCTACTAGTAACTAACTTATAACGGATGTCTGTTTTGTTTTCAATAGGTTGCCCAGATGTACGATACCATTTCAGTCTCCCGTATCATGGAGTTGGTACCGTTCTACAGTCCCTACCAGATTGAGAAGACCATTGTAGAGTCTGCCCGAAATGGAGCAGTCCAGGTATGGCATAAACATCAGAGTGATCGCATGATGCTTTATAGAACTCTGCTAAATAGAGGATCCCCTCCCCCCCCATTAAACTATTAAAATGTAATGCTCGAAATGCCGTAAATGTGATATTGTTTCATAGCATGTATTGAATTTGAAATACAAAATCATGTAGAGACTGCTGTCTCCTTGAAAGTGGCTGTTTTTATGCGTTCATTGACATGATAGTTTACTTACTCACCAGAGTTAGGGGAGTTATGCAAAAGCATGGACAATTTTGTTTATAAATATTGGCCCCAGTTGCCTGTACACTTTGCAAAGTTGTGGATGTGTAACTTCTTAGTTATAGAGACCTCTTTGATAAATGTAGCGGGAATTGGTAGAAAACTTATTGCTCAATTATCGTCTGCAGCAGAATACCTTTTTCAAATGCTGATACACAAAAGTTTGAAGTTTATTAATATTTTTCAACATAAATGACAAACATGAATCACTCTCAATATTCTAATAATTTGATAACAAAGTATGGAAGTCCTAGGAATCGCACTATATTATGAGACTGGTCAATCGCTAAACTCTTAAAGACTAATCTAGGATGATCAAGCTGACAAAGTTGATTCATGTCATCTTCCTTTGGGAAGTTAATCACATTATTCACCCTCGTAACTTTTGCATCGTTCCATACCCATACTTTGAAAGCAAATGTCCACCTAAAGTGTTATGCAAATATAGCAATCCTCGGGTACATCTACTAGAGAGTGTTGAAGACTTTTACTAAGTGCTAGATGTTGTGTTGGAAAGTAATTTCAATTCTCCCTTTAGTAAACAACAGGGGTGGACACTGCAGGCATTGGTCCTAAAGACTCACCAACTATAAAGTTCTTTTCCTTTAGTAAACATCAGGGGTAACACTGCAGGCATTGGTCCTAAAGACTTTTGTGTCTGGGTATTGAGAGCTGTCTAAGATTATTATTTGATAATACGTGTCGATAAGTCATTTGCATACCCCAGTTCTATACCCATTCTTTTTCTTTTGGTTTCCCTTTTAGATTCGATTGGATCATTCTCAGCAGATGTTAAGCTTCGGCGGTGAACTGTCTGTGTCTCAGACCGGTGACCAACAAGATGACGGTCCAATGGTCCAGGAGATGCCTTCGGAACAGATTCGCCAGCAGCTGACACAGATGTCCAAAGCCCTCCACCACGCACTTCAACTTATTCGCCCCGCCCAACTTCTGGTGAGTAGACTGCTCGTACGTCTTGTCAGTTTTAGAACTTTTTGTTTCATTCAGTTTTTGCCGTCGGGTGGTAAGGCCTAGTGAGTGTCAACCGCTATCGGCATCATACCTCTCAGAGTATATGCCCCTGTGTTAATAAGTTGCAGATCCCTCTCATTAGCCACGGATCACCGCAACATGTGCAACGCGAGGAGACAAACTTTTTGCACTTGTGGCATCATTCATAGTTGCGGGAGAGGGGTGGCATCGTCCATAGTTGCGGGAAATTTGTCGCTCAATTTTGATGAATTCTGATCTCTCGAAACAGGAAGAGAAGAAGAACCAGAAGCAGCAGATCATCCAGAGTTATCGTCGTAGCGCCGTCAAGGACCACCAGCGAATCTTGCAGCGTAAACAGATCATCGAGGATCGCAAGGAGAGATTGGAGAGTATCACGGTCCAGAGAGTGAGTTCTTATCAGATTTTTCCTTGTACATAACTCGTACTAAAATCTCCTTATTCAGAAGAAGATTTACACTTTAGATTAATGTTTCTTTTTTTGGTAATATTTTTTTCTAGAAACTCTTTAAGATTTGTAACATAAGCCAATTATTCAGATTTTTTGTTGTTGTACTGATGTGGCAGATTATTTTCTCATTCACCCATTTAACTGTTTTCAACCTGTGGGAAGAGTAGAACCTCAGTGCGAAATGTTTTAGTAGACTTATCCTTGTAGAAATTTAATCTAACAATAGTGACTTATTTGTTGCTTTGGATGGAATGCAAGGTCAGATGTTTAAACTTACATAAGCACCTCTTGGTCTGCCCTTCTTTCTCATCAGACAATTCCCTTCTGCCTCTATATATATAAACGGGGTCGCTAGCCTCGACAAAAATGTTTGGACTCTTTTGTGTTCCGTTGGTGAATAATGCAAGTCGTGATAAATCTTAGCAATTTTATTTAAATTTGATCCCGTAGGAACGAGAAGAGCAAGACCAGCTGGAGGAGCAGCAGAGAGTACAGCGAGAGGCAGAGCAGCTGCGTCTGAGCAGGGAGGCGGAGGACAGGGCCAGACGAAAGCGTCAAGAGGAACTGGAGGAGATCCAACGGAAGCACGCCAAGGAGAGGATTAAGACCCTGAAGCAGTCGTCTGTCGCTCCTAAGATGTTCAGCAAGTACACCGAAGAGGTAAGGTTCATTAGAAAGGGGGCTTTCCCATCCATATCGATGGAAATTCAAACAGAACAAGAAGGAAACTGATTAGAAACTTATAAAAGAAATTTTGAAAGTAGAGAAGATGTAGTATGTGGCTCGGAGGTGTGTGTTAGCGAAAAAGAACAGTCAGAGTACTTGCAAAACCAGCCTGAGAAAATGTTGTAAAGGATAGAATTAACAGATATAAAATGAGATAAAAAAGAAGGAAAAAAAGACACATACATGAAGTTCAACATGCTTTGTTTTGGTGAACCATATACCCTGACTTCCCACTCCCCACCTTATATTTCAATATTTAATCAGAAATCTTATTTAATTAACTTGCTAAAACTCTTTTTTGGGCAATTCTTGCAGGAATTGGAGAAATTGGACGCGGATGAGATCATGGCCAAGCATGTGGAGCAGTTGGAAGCCGAGAAGAAGGAACTGCAGGCCCGTCTGAAATCTCAGGAGAAGAAGGTTGGTTGTTTTTCTTAAGTTCTGTATTATTGAGCCTGAAATGAGGCTCAGTGTTACAAGGTTCTTTGTTGACATGACTAGCCAAAGAATGACATAGATGTAAATTATGGCATTTTTCAATTTGCATTTTACAATGTGATTTTTTTTACTGGTAAGAAGAAAGTGTCTGGGTGGCAAAATGTGAGGATCAAACTCAGTTATTTTTCAACTTTGTTTTGTTAACCTTTATTTTGAAAACATTCCAGGCGGTTGCCCTAGTTTGATCCATTGCAATGTAATATCTTTTGAGTTACATTCATTACGTTTGGTTGGTTTAGTTTGATCCATTAAAATGTAATATTTTGAGTTGTATTCATTGTGTTTGGTTGCCCTAGTTTGATCCATTAGAATGTAATATTTTGAGTTATATTCATTGTGTTTGGTTGCCCTAGTTTGATCCATTGCAATGTAATATTTTGAGTTACATTCATTGCCTTTGGTTGCCCTAGTTTGATCCATTGCAATGTGATATGTTTTCAGTTACATTCATTACATATGGTTGCCCTAGTTTGATCCATTGCAATGTAATATGTTATGAGTTACATTCATTATGTTTGGTTGCCCTAGTTTGATCCATTGCAAAGTTATATGTTTTGAGTAGTGTTTGCACGGGGTATCCGGGTACCCACCCGATGTAATATGTTATGAGTTACAGTCATTATGTTTGGTTGCCCTAGTTTGATCCATTGCAATGTAATATGTTATGAGTTACATTCATTATGTTTGGTCGCCCTAGTTTGATCCATTGCAAAGTTATGTTTTGAGTAGTGTTTGCACGGGGTATCCGGGTACCCACCCGATGTAATATGTTATGAGTTACATTCATTATGTTTGGTTGCCCTAGTTTGATCCATTGCAATGTAATATGTTATGAGTTACATTCATTATGTTTGGTTGCCCTAGTTTGATCCATTGCAATGTGATATGTTTTGAGTTACATTCATTATGTTTGGTTGCCCTAGTTTGATCCATTGCAATGTAATATGTTTTGAGTTACATTCATTGTGTTTAGTTAAACTGATAACCACACCTACCAAGTCTGCTTTATTTTGTAGAAGCGAAGGAATATACACATGTAGGCCAAATTAAAAACACCCAATCGCAATTTGCATCAACAGGTAAAATCTTGAAATGTTTTTATTCCCGTTTCCAGATCGATTATTTCTGCCGTGCCCAGAGGGTTGAAGAAATCCCTCTGCTTGAAAAGCAATATGAGGAGGAGGCGATGACTAGCAAGGAATTGTGGGAGGAGATGGAAAGTGAAAGGGTAAGTCAGACTTAATTGATTAAATAATTTGTATTGGGATAAAAAGGGCTCTTATATTGGATGTTAAGGCAGTTGTTTGTGGTTACACCTCCCAAAGTCTCTTTTTTTTGTGATTCTGAACCCTGCACACATTGATCACCGCTGCATATCCATCCCTTGTGCCTTTTCCGTCAACCACAGAGGCTTTGGATACCAATTGCAGGTAAGGCCGAACATTTTCACAGATCTCGATGTTGCACCACAGAATGGAGAGGATCGTAACCCTAGATGGATAATTTAAACGGAGCACAAGCTGTTAGCTGTCCTCAACCTTCATCAAATTTCCATGTTTGCGTGAATTGTCATGTGAGGGTTTAGAATATTCTGAGCTGGTTAACTCAGGATGTCATTATGTAACTCATATTGCTGGAAATTGATGAATGTATTTGGTTGACATCTATGATTTCTTCTAATTTTAGATTGAAATGGCCCAGAAAGAAAGAGAACATGCCCTGGCCATTCGGGATCGGTTGAAGAGGATGACAAAAGACAAGAATGAATTCCTCAACATGCTCAAGGAAACCAGATCAAATATTTACAATGTAAGAGAATAATTCAGAGGATGAGAAGTGAAGAAAAAAGGGGCATATTATTTTGTAACCATTATTACATCATCTTGTATTCCAGTCCTCAAAGTGTGTGCTTTTTCAAAATGTTTTTAGTTTTTTGAAGCATTTAGCTACATTGTATTGATTTTTTTCTTCTTAATTTGCATGTTTTAACAAAGAGGTGCACAAGTTTATTCCTCACCACCTTCTGTGATGTTACTACTGCCTGTAAAGGTACCCTGCGGTATTGACTATGTTACAACTAACTGTTCAATTGATTAACCAATTGTGGATTGTTCAAAGTGTTGTAGGACTAGGCTAAGAACTAGGCCGAAAAGAAAGTGGAGAGTGGTTCTCGGGATACTGTGAGAGTCGATTTCTGTAACGGAAATTGCGTCGTGAAATAATATGATATAATGTCTGGCAACGAGTTGTGGATAGTTTGCATGTTACCATGGAAATCAATTGGTCATCTTCCTCACAGGACAAACTGAACACCTTCAACGAAATGATCAAAGAAGCTAGGGGTAAACGCCTGATGGAGCGTAAGCAGAAACGCAAGAATGATAGACGACTGAAGTGGGTGACGGAGAAAGAAGAGGCGGAGCAGCAGAGGCGAGACGAAGAAGCTAAGCGAGGTATGGTTTAGCTGCACAGGATTGGGCAATCACTTGTATTCGTGACCGTTTGGGTCTTTTAACTTCCCAACAAGTTATTGCAAAGCCTGTTTGCTGCTTGTTAACATTTCAAAAGAGGGACAGGTGGTAATTCTCAATTAGTTTACAAAGGACAGGTAGGAAGTGAACACAAAATTTCTTTGGGCTCCTTACGTTACGTTTCTACGTTTTTGTCGGTCAAAAAGTCAATTTGCCGCTGGACTCTTGTATCCATCTTTTTTTTAATTAATCACCCTCTGGAGACTTGAGTCTCTAGACTACCCGATAGGAGTTAGGACTGTCCAGTCTGTAACGTCTGACCTTCTTCTCTCATCAGAACGTGAAATGAAGCAGAAGAAAGAGGAAGAAGAATACCAAGAGAGGTTGCAGAAATTGAAAGAGCAAGAAGAGAAACAAGCTGCCAAGTAAGTGTCATCAGCCTGAACATTACAGTGCATTGTTGAAAGTGGTGGATGACTGTTTCTTAACAGAATTATGAACCAATGGAGGAGGGATAATTATTATAGCTTAGGTGTTGATGGACAAAGGTGGTCAGTTCTGTTGCAATGATTGCCTTAACGCATCACTCCTCCCACGTCTCTTTATGTATTATTACTAGATTGAAGTAAAGGATGTTCAAAAAAGTTTGCAAAATTGGGATGAAATGGTGGCAGTTTGATGACAGGTTAATGTATAGTTTATAAGTTTAACCAAAAGAAAGGGGATAACTGTGAGATCAAGAGCCTCCTTGTAAAATGTAATTCAGTGCTATGTTTGTTTTTTGAAGAACATGCAGTCTCTGCTGTCGAATTGGTAAGATCTGTTACCCAGTTGGTGGTTGGGATTGATTGTATTTATAGACACTGGAGTGGAGGATAAAAATATTTGGTGTCATGTAATCAGCGAGCGATATTTTTCATCCTTCTCTCTAGGTTGCGTGAAATTGACGAGAGAATGGAAAGAGAGAAGACTCAGGGAGACGCACCCTTCCGTCGGAGGGATGAAGGAAGCGACAGTTGGCGCAGGGATGAAAACCGGAGTGCACCGGAGAGACCTGCTGACTCGGATCAAGCAGGAAAGTAAGTTAAGAATTATCTCTATGGAAATAGAGACCACTGGTACTTAATATTGTTGAGCAGTATGGATGATGTTTGTGTTGTCAAGTCTCCTACTCCAGGAGTAGAGAGCAGCAATTTCCATTTTGTTGTATTGCCTAAGCCTTAAACAGATACATGCCCAGACCTGCACATTGAATCTTGGGTCGCTTTGAAGAAGTCGGGTCCGACGTGTCGTTGTCTGTGACCGGTGGAGCTAATTCACCCAACAACTTCTGGAGTGGAGTGGAAGATGGTGTAAAATCCTAGTGAAGTGGAAATGCCACTAGCCCCATTAAAGTCAGGGGTATTGTTTGCCCTTTTTGATGTCATGATGTATTTAATTTGACGGCTAAATTTTACAGAAAAAAATGAAAATAGTTTCTATCAATTCAGTCTTCCTTTTAGAAAAATGTTGTCCAATATTAGTAGTAAATGTAGTGGTTTCATGTTTCAGAGTTGTTAACACCGAGTCTGTGAAGTGAAGAGTGATTTTAACTTTTACCTTTTAATTCCATTGTAGCCGTCCATGGCGTCCTCGCTTCCGTGAAGAGGGTGGCAGAGGTGGTGGCTTCCGTGAAGAGGGTGGCAGAGGTGGTGGCTTCCGTGAAGAGGGTGGCAGAGGTGGTGGCTTCCGTGAAGAGGGTGGCAGAGGTGGTGGCTTCCGTGAAGAGGGTGGTAGAGCCGGAGCTTGGAGATCTCGGTATCCTGATGGTGAAGGACCTCAAAGAGGTGATCGCGATGATGGCTGGCGGCGAGATGGCCCACCACGGGATGGCCCACCACGAGATGGCCCACCACGGGATGGCCCACCACGAGATGGCCCACCACGGGATGGCCCACCACGAGATGGCCCACCACGGGATGACTGGCGTCGAGATAGACCACCAAGAGAGGTTGGCCGTGGACCTATCGAGGGCCGTGGTGAACCTCGCAGAGAATTTGACAGACCACCAAGAGATTTGGAAAGACCACCAAGGGATCTGGAAAGACCACCAAGGGATCTGGAAAGACCACCAAGGGATCTGGAAAGACCACCAAGGGATCTGGAAAGACCACCAAGGGATCTGGAAAGACCACCAAGGGATCTGGAAAGACCACCAAGGGATCTGGAAAGACCCCAGAGAGAAGTCACTCGTCCATCTAGAGATGATCAACCACCACGTGACGGACCCCCTCATGACAAAGTTGAGCAGCGACCACCACCCGGTCCAGAAGATGCAGCTCCAGCAAAGGACGAAAAACGTGAAGTTCCTTCTGGAGGTGACTCGGCAGGACAGGAACCAGTTAGAAGAGGTGAGCCCCCAGTAAGAGAACCTGCAGCAACTCCTGTGGGCAAGATGCCTTATGACATCAGAAAAGATGAACCAGACTTTGGGCGTGAGTGGGAAGCCCGACGACGAGCAAGAGACAGAGATCTCCAAGAAAATGGAGCCCGTCGTGCATACAGAGATGATTCCCGTAAGGAAGATCATGTTGGTGGATCGGGACGTGACAGAGACATCAAACGTGATGACCGGGATCCCTCCCGACAAGGCGATAGAGGGTTCAGCCGAGACCGAGACATCCGCAGGGATGGTTGGGGTCGTGGAGGGGATGATAGAGGACCACCTCTGGAGAGGTCAGGCTGGCGAGATGAATCTAGACAAGATGGCGGCGGGGCATGGCAAAGGGGATATCGAGATGGTCCTCGTGGTCCTCCTCGAGATGCCTGGAGGTCTGATAGAGGCGGAAGAGACGACCGTGGACCACGTAGATACGACGGAGATGATCGTGGACCTCGAAGGGATGATAGGGATGACCGTGGACCTCGAAGGGATGATAGAGATGATCGTGGGCCACGCAGGGATGATCGAGATGACCGCGGGCCTTGGAGACGGGGCGATGGAGGTGGAGGAAAACCACCTGGCCAAGATGACGGTGGATGGAAAGAACGGGAACCACCAAAGAAAGAAATTCCGAGGAGAAGGGATCCAGAGGATGATGGCGCCAAGACTGTTCGAAAGAGTCAACCTAAAGAAACAGATGATGATGGCTGGACAACTGTAAGGCGCTGAGCATGTCACTGCTGATGGTCAGGGGCATTATTACCCGAACCATATCACAAAAGCTTTTATTGGTTTTTCTTTGATGGTTAGCTAAAAATTTGATCTAATATATTTTTTTCTTCTCACAGTTATGTTATGGCTCAGGCTATATTCACCGTTTGATAATGACTTTCATTTGTAATCCCTAGTTTTGGAACTCTTTTCACTGTTTATGACAAATAGTTAGATCATTAAAACATAATGGAGCAAATTTACATATTGAGTATTGACTTACAGATGGATAGACGTAATGCTACTGCATCAAGTTGAAGAGTATTGTATGCTTGTTCTTCTATCAAATATGAATTTATATGATATTTATATGATAAGCATCAACACTCGAGGGAATTTCAAATTTATTGGGAATAATTTCAAAAGCACTGTGGAAACAGTGAAATGTGATAACTTTAACAAGTGAAAAGGCAAAAAAAAAGAAGAAAAAGGATTAATTATTCTCGATTAGCCAATTGTTTTTTGTAGTTAAAAATGCAGAAAAGTAAAACATTTCAATTTCAAATTTATTTTCAAAAGTTCACAGTCTGTAGTATGTGTAATTATTTTAATAGTTAGTAGCAATTTGTGGTGATGAACAACTTATGGGAAAATCAACCACAGGGTCAGTTTCAAGAAGTCAATGTGTTTTGTATACAATAAGTGGTCAGAGGTACAATAGAAGTTTCTTCACCCAGTATGTTCCCCCTACAGGTGTCAATAATGAGCCCATCACCCCCCCCCTCTCACCATTAAACATGATAGAATTATCGAGACCACACACAAACTTACCACTAAAGGTTTAGGTAACTGCATAGAAGACATGTCGAAGCAGGCAATTTTGTGTAAATTCCAAGGTAATAATAATTAACCTACTGAGCAGCATATTAAAGCCAAATGAATATCTGGTCTGTCAACGGACTTTTATAGCATTCCTCCATGGTATCCCACTCTCTTGCAGGAATTTAAGTCGAGTAGAATCGTTAATCGACCCAAGCTTGTGCCATGGTTAATCATGGTCGCATGTTTAAACTTCACAAACCACTCTCGGTATTACTCTATACTTACATGTATGTATTTGTGTGCAGTATTTCCAAGTATGGTGATGTCTTTACAATGTGGTATCGGACGCGGTCATATTCTCCGGTGTTAAATTGTTCACACTGAGTTTTAAGGTGAACACACAATGGACTTTACACTGCTTGCCCTACTGCAATCTGTTATTTTATGGTGTCGTACTGCTACTTTTGTAATGGGTGTGTCTACCTTGTTAGAAGATTGAAAAGTCTTGGTAAACACTTAAACTATTAGGTAGGGTGTGACAAGGCACTTAATCTATTGTTACCAGCCCATGTATTAATGAAGGACAAATAAGTGATAGACAATTTAGTGCTTATGTGTTTTAATTGTTGTTAAACTTGAATTCATTTTGTCATCCCAAACATAAATTGAGATGTGAAGATGGAATAAATCATTTTTTTGTGAAAGTAGTATAGTTTGGTATTTTTTGCATTTGTGTTCATAACTTTTTTGATAATTTTTTTGTGAAAGTAGTATAGTTTGGTATTTTTTGCATTTGTGTTCATAACTTTATTTCAAGTTATAACTTTAACTTTATAATATAACTTTAACGTTATAACTTTATTTAAAGTTCGTAACTTTATTTAAAGAGGCCAATATTTAAAGTTACAAGAATTCTGAAGAAGTATGTTATAGGCTGGTGTTGGGGGAAGGAAAGGTTTTGAAAACTACCTGAAATTTGCTTCATAAGTAGAAACTGGACAATTCAAAATCAAATAAACAAATGACACTTCATTTTGGAAAACAAAAGTTCCAATCTTTTATTTGATTTTCATAAATAGTATGGATTACAGCTGTTATCCTTGATTACTCATGTGCAGTTTTGAGTTCTTATCTTAATCATCGGATACAACTACAAAAGCTATTGGTCAGCCACTATGGAACAACTTATATTCATAGAGTATATTCGTGGAGCATGCAAGGGACTTTAAATGATTCTGATCTTTCCACATACTTAACAACTTTCTACCTGGCTGGCTGTATTGAATAAATGCAAACATTTTAGTAAGATTTTTAGTACAAAGGTGGAGAGTATTTGCAATTACAAGAGAGTTAGACAATATGAAAGTTGTTGGACCCTTCCCCTCACCCAAAATAAGAGGTATGCAATTACTAAAATACTGAGGAATAACAAAAGAAGTCATTTAAATGAGAACACCTCACTTAATAATGAATTAAACACCTGTATAAAAAATTCTAGAGTGTCACAATGCATTAGTTTCAGAGAGCATGTATTTGCTCTTAAATTATCCTATCAAAGGGGCAAAGTGTTGGGTTCAAAGCACCCACCAAGCAATCTAATATGTCTTTAATGTTCCATTACCTCCCTCCTGTCCCTTTCACACCCACTTGACCCGAGATGACAACAAATTGGTAATACTCTACTGGACGAGGAGAATCCCTGGCATTGTGTAGATGAAACACGTTTGTGAAGTACATCTATGCGGTAAAACATTCCTCACATTAAGAATCATTGTAACCCCTTAGTTCAAAGCCTTGGACGATGAAGTTATGCTTGATATTAACATTTACAATTGTGTCTAAAGGAAGCAAAATCCTCTAGCAAAAGTTTCCTTCAAAGACTAAACCAAGTAAATGCATTTTCCATTCATGTTAGTGTTTACTTTTAAGAAATTACTAATTGTTCTTGGATTTGCTCCTTTTTTTATGTGATCATTGATAACAACACACCTTATTTCACATATTACATGATTAAACATTTTTCTGATCGGGCTCCTGATTCTCATTTCCATCTGCCCCAGCAATGACCCCATCCCACATTTTGAATAGATTTAAAGAAAGAATGTGATATCTATAATATGCCCTTTCTCAGAGAGAGGTAAATATTACCATTCTCTTTTTGGAAAGTAACACACTTCCCTGCTTCTGAGAGGTTAGCAAGTCATAACCTGCTTCTCCACCCCAAGGAGTCCATACTCTACATCTCCATCCAGATTCTGTGAATGACTGCTCCCTCCAAACCGATGGTGCTAGGATGGAGCCTTCGTGACTCCCACTAATGCCGGTCTCAATGTCCTGTCATGTAACCTGTAACCAATCTTTGTCACTACGGCAACCAGTCCCGACTCCTTGTCTGGCGATGGGACTTCAAACATTGCTTCATGGAAATTTGGGTCAAACTTCTCGTCCATGGGATCTATCTTGAACAACTTATTCTTCTGGAACACCTGATTTATAAAGAACAAGAAAAGAGTTTAAAACATAAAATGAAAGAATGTTAGTAAAGAAACGACAAAGCTGAGAATGGACAGTCCGATAATCACAAGAAAATTGACATCACGTTTCAACTGGTTTCATCTTTTAGCATCCGGGAGATTAATGTCGTACCGTCATTTATCGCATTGCATCTGTGGGAAAGTTAAATCATCCCAAACGAACACGACAATTTTGCATGAAGTTTACATTGTAAACCAGTTGATGATTTCAAAGACCTTCATATATTGCAATCCACCAATTTCTTTGATCTCTTTCCTGCTATATGACACATGACGAAACTGTGTATAGCAATCCAGTTGCAGGTTTACAGATGAGTCGCAGTACTTACTTTCTGCAGCTGCGACTCTGTCATTAATAATCCTTCAAAGAGATTCTTCAGATGTTCATTTTTATCCAACTCTTCTTGTGGTATACTTGATGTAGCAGTTCCAAGTATATCTGCAACTTCCAGTAAATCTTTACAAAAGCCTTGGACCGCATAGAGCTTGGAATCTTCCAGTTGTTTTCGGAATCTTTGCCGTACATTTTCTGTTTCTGCTAATGCTCGCTTGTATTTATCCTTTGAAAGGGGAAAGAAAAATGAAAATTGGATTATTAACAAGTTTGTAAATTACTTAGCATGCATATTAGGAAGATAGTCATATCATACAGAACTTTTGTATAAAAAACCTATTAGTTAACAAGTAACAAGTTTGAATGTTCTATGAGTCTTTGCTGTTCAATTATAAATAAATCTGACATAGGTTTATTCTGTGATTTTTTTTATTTTGCATGCCCCCAAAAATTATTTATACCTGCAGATTTAAATCCCAAATTTTGTTCGATTTTCGCTCGGAATTAGATGTTCGTTTTTTTTTCCAATGCAAAACAACAAATTATGCAACCTTATTATGTTTACATGTAAATATAAGTTTTTCTCTCTTCAGTATTCTTTGATTTTTTTGGCTGAACTGTTATATTACATGTTATGGTATTGTAAATAAATACCTGAAGTGAAAGAAACATGAAACAACATGTAAATATAGTTGCGTGTGCCAGTTTGTAGCTGCACCCTATGGGAAGTTCCCCCAGGGGACACACAGATGTGGGGCACTGTAGTGCCAACAAGGGATTGTTTGAAGTGTGCACACTTTGGTGTGTGGGTGTGACAAGTTACCAATGACCAGGGGATAAGTGTTCTAAAGTCGTGTGCAGGGACCTTGGCCTCAAATATGACTGTAAACCTTTAGCTTTAACATCATGATTGGTTGAGTGATTTAAGCACAGCACACACACACACACACACATACATAAACCATAGATAGCATAAGCTAATCTTGATTGAACCAAGAGTGACAATTGTCGCTTACTGTTACTTCTTTGACTTCTTTTTCAAGTTTCTCTTTCTCTGCTAATAATTTCACTTCTGTTTCTGCTATCTCCTTCTCTGATTTTGTGGAATTTCCTTCTGAACTTCCATTCTGATTTTCTTTTGTTTCTGTGGTTAGAAGTCTGTGAATGAAAAAGAAAACAAGACTGAAATTTGAAGAGCATCAGGTCTTCTTTTTGTGATATCTGAACTCTCATTAAAGTATATGCCATATGGTATTCACTCTTAGTAGGTTAGGCACAGTACCCCATAATGGGTACCAAACATGCTATTTATAAACATGCTATTTATAAGCTTCAGCAGGGCACATCCACTTACATGGTGCAGAATTTCATAACCGTTTTGTCATCATTTGTAAGTTATAGATACATACAATGTATTTTGCTAATAAACACAAATTGCAATTTAAGCTAGGTAGTAGTTACACAGGAATTAGCAGAAAGAAAAACCCAACAACAGTGGGTAAAATTGGCTTAAGTGCACCATAACTGGACTCACCATGCTAAGCTTGTAGGCTCTACTTGATTATCATACCATAGCAGTAGCAACATCATACAATGTATTATTAGTTGGAGTCAAAGAGCCACTGCACTGTAAGTTCCCAACAGTACAAATATGCAGTGTATAGCTTAAAAGGATTGTCTGGTGGTCCAAAGAAGTTACCTTAAAAATTGATAAATAAGAATGTTCGCATGTAGGCTACTCTAACATTGACAATCAGACAGTTCTGCGAAGCCTAAGCTTCTCGGTACTACATTCTGCTCTGACATCGATTCCGCCAAGTTTCATATTTCGGTGTTCCGAATACTTTTCAAGTTTTCTTTTACTGTAAATTTGATCTGTGAATTTTATTTCAGCGATTTCAAAGAACAGTTTATGAACTGTGGTTTGAGTGTGAGAGTATATTATGTGCAACGCTATACATATACCAACTGGGCATGGTACAGTAGGCAATATACGTTCGGGATATGTACGTTATATGTAATAGGAAATCACCTGTGCATGTACACGTGAGAGTGTATTTGCTGCGGAAATGTGAGTGCTAACTTCAAGTTGCCTGTTTTGCCAGCCCTACGTCAATCACCATATTGATGCGTTGGAAAAAACTGTGCTTTTGGTGAGAAACTGGTGAATTTGAAACCAGATTTCTACAAGAAGACAACGTCAAATGGGGCCATTTTTTACATGGTTAGAAAGAGAAAAATAATAACTACAAGGACAATGTGTCAAAATCTTCCACCAGACAATTCCTTTAAGCCCCCAACTATGTAATTGTTATGTCACTGTGTGCAACTTCTCTTTACAAGAAGGAACCAAATCCTAGAACACCTTTTCCAAACAATCAAGTAAGTTTTAATACTTCTCAGGTCCTGTGTTAGATCATTACTTAAAGGTTATCACAAAGAAAACTTTTAAGTCAAAAGTGTGTACAAAAATCTAAAACTAAGAGATCATGACAGTAAAAGTTTCTGTATATGTATGTTTTATAAAAATACCAGTTCCACGAATTATCACACGAGACCGCGTTTTGTAATGATATTACGCAACCTAACACTGTCCTGACAGTAAAAAGGTTAACCTTTACTAAATTTAACCATTACCTTCGTGATTTTACAGCTGAAAGTCTAACAGGATGAGCCCTTGAGAAAATCGCTGACTTGAATGCTATTCGTAAGGACATCGTAGACGCCATTATGCTATTGAACGCAAATTTTGAGATTCTTTTACGCCCGTTCACTCTTGCACGACGAATTATATATTTGACGATAAGATAAAGTTTCTATCATAGGTTACCAGAACTTGTATAACAGCTTTGGCCAAATATTAATGCAATCTTTATCGGCTATACTACTCTGCCATGCCGAAATAGTGTTAACGATTTCATCAGATTGTGTTGGTCTTCAGTCAAGGAAAATAACACGTTGAAGTTGGTCATCGATAACTTTGGAAAACTTTTCGTTCAGACCCATTCCAATCCCATGCAAATATCTTCCCCTCACACTCTACAATGTTTTCTACACCCCTTTTCCATTCCTGTCTCATTCAGGGTTCAGTGGATCGAGCAATGGTATAGGCTCAAGAGGGACGAGCCAACGGGCACAGGGTCCTTTTAATACTATACAACTTACAAGTGCCCCTTGTTGGTTATAAAAAGTATCTTTTATCCAATTTTTGCCTGTCAAATTTACCTTTATTTAATTTGGAAAGCATCTTTTTGTTGAAAATTTATAGGAGTTAAACCTGCCTTTGAAGCACATTAAAATACTGGTACTGGTATTTATGGTATACACAAACATGTTCAGAGGATCTATTTTGTTGGAAAACTTTGAGGTAACTGCGTGGTTTGACACCTATATCACCCTCATAATCACAGCCTCACCCGATTGAACCATCTTCCACTCCCCTGTGTGGTTCCTCATCTGGAGATAAAACCTCTCCTTTCGGAGAAGATGATTCAGTTGGGCACTATGTACAGGCTTTTAGACTGGTATCGAGATTGGAGCCATTCCTCAATTTTGTTAAATAGCATTAGCATCTTAAATCGCCTTTTTTCGGAAAACTTCGTGTACATGTTGTTACGGCGTAAAAATACAAACTTCTCAAAGATTTTCGTTTCTAAGAGTACCTTGCTGTAATACATTGGAAAGTGCTATATACCACAATAAATTCCATGAACCATATAAAGGTTTACCAGGGACACCTAACACAGGTAAGAGATGGGTTCCGGATGTTCAAAGATTTCCGCAGTGACTGTTGCCAAATATGTTCAATGTTTTAAAAAAAATCATCATAAATTGTGGAAACATTCATTGGCCGGATGCCCGGATCACTATAGCAATTCAGTGTACCCTCTCAGATCTGTCTACATAGCTCTTCTTCCCGGGGCTGCTTAATTTCTCTGATGCAAAAGCACCGGAGGAGCGTTGGGCTATTTGTATGCCAAGCACGGTCATCTGCATGCCTTCTCCACTTGTAAAATCCACCATCCTTTTCCTATTAAATGATTGTCTAGCAGAACTTATCATATTCACCTTGGAAGGCAGGAAAGTCTCAGTATTTTTTAACTTACTTACCAGGGGAAGGGTGTGAGGGGCTTTGAATTGCAACCAACTATGTGCAACAAATTCTCTCTGAAGCGACTTTTCCCCGCCATCCCCTTTTAGTCCTACCGACAAAGTTAAGCATTAAATAACGGTGTTTATTTTGATCAAAACAAATCATTCTCATTAATGAGCAAAACATAGGTCAAAATTATACTAACTTGTTTCGTTTCACGACATTTTGATACCGTTATAGATTTGTGACAAATCTTGAAATATCCAATTTTTTTTTACCGCAACTGAAAATATCATCTACAGAAATGGAGTACATTCAAAGTATATACGGGTAACACAATGTCCTTCTCACCGCAAAATGTGGGAATGACATTTTGCATGGCTTAACATTTGTACTGAATCAGGGGCAAAGAAGCATGGAGAGGTAAAGAGAAGCGGTGGAGTGATTGCTTCCATAGTTTGACAAACAAAACAAAAAACTAGAAGAAAAAGGGAAGTTAACAAAATGTTAAAGAAATTTCAGAGTATATTTCTCCAAGTTCTAACATCGATATATTTGTTATTGAAAATCATTTTTAATCAGGGAGCAAGAGATATTCCTCGATACCCTGCCCAAATTACTTTATGTCCTTGTCAACCCAATGCAATCCCAGTTATAACATGGTTTCTATACTCCAATAAGAAAAACCCTCCTACACACCTATGATATAAAGTTATGAATATCATGAAACATCCATTACTTTCCACTTTAATTCAAGTTGGATAATATTGTTGCCATGCCTCCTCCTCCTCCTCATCTTCTGTGTTACAATGATTATATAATTTCCTGTATGAAAACATGGACGCTCAAATCATATATTTATTACTCTAGAAAGTAAGGGTATAGGTTGTTATCTCATCCCCGGATATTGTTGTGTGCTGAGTTACGGTTGGCTGTTGAAGCTTATTATATAGACTGCTATATCTCTTATCATACATGAATTAACGGTTGCTATGGGAACACATGGTGTGGACGATTTACGGGTCCATTGTACTTTGGCGTCAGGCGACGTAATATGGGTGTGTGCATACGTTGGTGTGTATACGTTAGCCCTACAAAACGGATAGCGAACACCTCCAGAAACCGTAAAGTTGATGTATCCTTTAAAATTGGTAGGCATGTGCATGAGCACGAGTGAAGTGCTTACTTGTTTTATTATGTGATAACATTTTGACTTGGCAGTAATAACGCCTTTCTGATTTAATATTATAGTGACGTATGTTAACAATATCATAAGCTTGCATGGAGTCCAAAGGGCACCTTACTCCATGAATGATTTTGATAACAATGAAAATGGAGAAGATTTTGTTCCAATATTAGAAATATGATAGGCCATAAATCTGATAAGGGGGAAGATAAGTTTTAATGGGAAGGGGGATCTAAGCCGGGTCAATAGGGGATAAACAAAGAAACATTCTCATTTGCTTATTACATGTAAGTAAAAATTAAGTCTTTCAAAAGGAAGGCATCTTATTGTACATCGTTTCCAATTGGCTCTTAACGTCACTGGATTTGGTCAATTTGCCTACTATACGTAATTTAAAAGAACGTGACGATCTGTCTACATTTGCGCAAACGCAGAATCTGACAAATGATCTAACCATTGTCGATATTTTGAGGGGTAATATATTTGAAATCGGTAGCTCGTGAAAAGCACGGTAAAAGAAAAATAATAATGAACATACTTCATAGTCAACTTTGAATATATATATTAATTAATTAATGTAAGCAGATCAAATTTCCTCAATTACCGTTTTTGATATATTTTTTTGACCTAGCTTCGATATCAGGAAAACGAGAGAAATAGAAAATTGAAGAATAAGAAATATGAATATATGCAGACTTGGTTTAAGATATAAAGTATGATACGGATATAACAATGAGCTAAAACTAATAGTTGTAGTATCATATTTGTGATACACATAGAGGTCATCAGTACTGCACCCAAATATACTATAGAAGAAAACAAAAACGAATCATTTTGAAAAGTTGTACTCATTATACTTATAAAAACGACCTGCTGAATAATCCAGCAGAGCCATAGAGTGGCGCATTCATAGATATTTAGAAAACGTGGCTACTCCTGAAACTACCCTTCTGCCCCCCCCCCCCCCCCTCCTCCTCACTTGTTCCATACGCTCTGATTAAAATGTAACATGTAAGTCATATTTAGTACTATATACAGGTATAGAATTCTGAGTTAACTTTACCTTTCTCTAAATGGTATAATTTGTTTTCTCTGGAAAAAAAAAAATTCTTGCATTTTATTGTTTCGCTTTCGTTGTCAACTTTTACGATATTATATGTTGATCTGTTGACGTCATTGTTCAGCAAAACCCGGTGAAATGTCCGAACAATTGACACTATATGTCTAGTCTACAAATATTATCAAAGTTATACGGATAAAACCTGATTGCACTTTTGCTGTTAGATAGTTATAACTGTATAATAAAATTTCAGGCCACATAATTGAATGAATAAAAATGAGCATTTCATTATAACAGGTTTTTTTTGCAACAAACAGTTATACTATTTCAGTAGCTTTGTTATAAAAACGAAAAGAAAGGAAAATATTACTAAAACAGATTGAATTAGGAATCACTGACCGTACTCTCAACAGGAGCTGGAAGTAAACTTTCATGGTGACTGTAAATTATAAAATTTAAATGAATTATACATATAGATTTATCAAGTTAACTGTGGATTCCTAACACATGTGAAATAGCATGAAATATACAATGATCCATATATCACATACTCTAAAAAGAAGTATAAATAGATATTCGGCATGCAACTGTTTGTGTTATGGCGAATTCAGAGCAAAAAGAGACTAAAATGATATTAATTCAATTTGAAACTGGGTGAACCGATTCTTTGTTGGAAAAGGTAAATAGAAAAAACCCGATCGATGTTTAGATATAGTCATGAACACGACATTATCAAAAAAAAATGTAATATTTCAGCATGATGAATGACGTCATCAGACGAAAATGATGTAACCAGAGATTCGTTACATCATGGAGGTCTGTTTTTACCTCCATGGTTACATCGGGATGATACATGTATAATGCTTGTATACATTCTTTATAACTCCAGTGCACCAACAGGACCTTGCCCCGGGTTGTTTACAGCACTGTCGAGGAATTCTTTTCCAGGAACTTGGTTGGTGTTGTTTGTTGCTATGGTTACTATTTCACCGTTTGGTGTCGTACATTCTGATATTTGTGGAACAGGATCGTGACTGAGTATTAAAGACCTTCTTCCTTCAAGCCAATACGTCTCCATCTTTCCCTTTCCCTTTGAAAAAAAAGAAGAAGTTTGTTGTAATATATTAAATGGATTCGCGTTGACTATTCAATCAACTACAAATAATTGTCGACAAATAATATAGTATATAATAGATATAATCGACCAGTGGCGGAGCGTCCATACAGTCAGGGTGGCGGATGCCCCCCCCCCCCCTGACGGACTCAAATGTACTGCTGGCGCCCTTTTCAGCTCTTTACCACTTGTAACTTATTCGCGATTATTGACTTTCTTATTGCGCTCTCAACTACCTATTGACATTTGTCAAATTTTGTTGGTGCAATTTGGCGATGACACCTATTTATTCTTCGTTTATCTGCAAATTAGCCAGGCCCGGAAAGGGTCATTTCCGGCGATCTAGGGAGTATCTTTACTCAAAATATTTCTGTACGCTACGCGCCAACCTGTGGTGGCGCTCCGCTTTGATAGTGTCGAAAGCGCCCCCACAGACCATTCTCGCCCCTCCTGACCAACACCCCTAGCTCTGCCACTGTAAACGACACGACTTGGTTGCATCTAATTTGCATCATTGAAGAAACGGTCATCTGAGAAAATTCATGTTCGCTCTATACTACGCAGATTTAATGTGGTTTTATATACTTCCAACGTTGATATGTCTTATATATAGTTTTCTTGGTTAAATAAACAACCGCGACCTACTCCTTCTACCGTATCTCATATATAGATGAACGACATATAGAAAACTGCTCATAGATTTGTTGTCCTAGAGACTGACATCTGACGTCATTCCATTGTTCTACAGGATATGTCAAAACATTGTCACAGGTTTTATTTGATTTTGATATCATTTTCTCTGTTACTTTGGTTCGTCAGTCTCATTATTGCTTTCTGTGATCTATATCTGCCTTGATCATAATGTCGAGACATTTACCGTATATGAAAAGAGGATCACTTTCAAAGTATACGATATTAAACAAAGTAAGAAGGAAATGATAAAATGCCCAGAAAGGCATGACATATATGAATGATATCAGAAAGCATTTGATTTCATGTTAAGAGGAGGAATAAATACAATAAATAAGTAATTCTTAATGGAACGGATAAAACAGTCGGTTTTCTCACCCCCCCCCCCCCACCCGTCTCTCTCTCTCTCTCCCTGGCTTGCACGTCTTTTTAGCAGAGGTTTCAATGCGAAGTACAAGTGGGAGTATATTGTTTGAACTCTTTAGACTGGGGTCTGAGTACTTTAGTCCATTAGTGCTTGGACACTGTTAAACAGATCGTATAGAAAATCTTCAAGAGTGGCTAAATCATCTGATTGGAACGAGGCGAGATGTGTGAAAGGACGGAACACGAAGCTACGTCGTCATTTATAAAAGTCAAATTAATCGATATTTCTTCGCTTTCAATATATATGGATACCTCGATGACTCAACGTAGTTGCAACAACATATAGGCCTATATATATATATATATATATATATATATATATATACATATATTTGATATCCGTTCGCTTCTCCTTCCAAGTTTGGAGAAACTACGAGCCAGTTCGTGTAGATATGTGGATATAGAACAGGGTTGTCCAACCTACGGCCCGCGGGCCACAGTCCGGCCCGCCGCAGGGTTGCGTCCGGCCCGCCAGAGATGCTCTACGGCGCGAAATTTTAGTGAGCAGATTTATTGATAACAATTTGAAGCTATATATTCAATCATTCAAACCTTCTGGGTCCAAAAACTGCATACAGGTCAGTTTGTGTGACACTCTCTCAGCGGAGGGGGGGGGGCTGAACTTTATTCATCTGTTTTATCAGGAAGGAAAATAAATCAGTGCGCTCCGCGCGCAGTGCTCACATTTTGTTGCCTTTGGCTTCGGGCAAAAAAAATCAAAAAATCTAGCGTAGGGTTCATGCGGCCCCTTCCTTCATCATAAACATTCCATGTGGCCCTCCTCTGCAAAAGGTTGGACAACCCTGATATAGAATGACTAATGTACAGCTTGATCGAACGAATTAACTAGGAACAAATGAGTCCGTTCTCACGTACACGATTTTAATGACCGTAAATGATTTAATTCGATCAGAGCGGATTGTTATATTTCTCCTAAGAGCCTCAATTTCTACGCCAAGCATACCCTAAGGTATTTTCATTAAGGAATTATTCATAAACAGTAGCAAACCGTGCAAACAATTTTAAGGTTCATGGCAAGAGCAATATTGATAAGAAGAGAGACCGATGAAATAAACGCTGTAACCAGTACCTTGACGAAAATTGTACCTCTCGATTCTGTAACGAATTCTTCAGGATATGCATGTAGTGCGTGGTACGTATTATGACTTATGTGAATCTTGGACGCTGTGGATGAACAGAGAGAGCAGAAATATTCAAAGGTCATCATTATTACAACCCCCACCCCTCCCCACCCCCACCCCCAGCCACCACCACCCCCTATTTGCTGGAAGGTCAGATAATGGTCACCCATTCGGATTTCAGCAAAACTTTTACTGAAACTCGAAAACGTGGTATCTAACCAAACCGGAATATTTAAAGGTTTATTTTAATAATTCTCAAAAGGCTGGGAATAATTTGGATGATCATCGCCTCTAGTACAGTACTTTTAAAAATTTCTAGCAACAATTTTAAGCATGCTAACATTAGTGGCAATACTGGGTGACGACCTTTAACCTTTGTCTTATTTCATAATGGCCCTTCTTTCTTTTTAGCACACTGGAAATTCACAGAAAAGGTTTTTGGTATGCAAGACACGATTTTGTTATGATTGTTATTTTTTTTTATCTGGCTTTAGTGAGAGACGGATTTATAGTTACAAACTAATTGCAAAGTTTGGAGCAAAAGAAAACACTGGATTGTGTCATCTTGCGTTAATGACTTGAGTCAAACCTTATAGCTCTGATTGAAATTCAATGCCAAGTTTTGTTGCTTATTAAATCTGAATTGCAACCATGTTACAACTTACATGTGACCAAATTGCTACTCTCAATATTTCTCAATATTCTAAATATTTGCTTGGAAATGAGGTATGATGCAGTAAAGCAAAGCGATATGTTTTTTGAGTCAAAGAAACTGAGATAAAAAACGTGAATGAAAATGCTTAAACACTACTGTGTATGTTTAAAGTATAAACGTTACTTGCAGAGAATTTCACGTTTCGATTATAGCGGGATCTTCTTCAGAGGCAAACAGGAAACAGCGACAACAAAATAATTGCAATAACCAACTATTAATCAAATAAGGAAGATAAAATGTTTTTTTTTCACATGCATGGGTAAATCTAGTAATGGTCATAAAAGTAGCAGCAGCAGCTGCGGTAGTATTAGTAGTACATATAGTATTAGTAGTACATGCATACAATACATACACACAGTATTAGTAGTAGCACCAGTGAAAAAAAGCGGTATTATTAGTAATGTAGCACTACTATACTTCTTGTAATGCTACAACAACTAAAAGTAGTAGTAATACTAGTAGTAGCAATAGTAGTAGATTATTAGTACTATAGGAGTAGTATCAGTAGTAGTATTAGTATAGTAGTACTAGTAGTGGTAGAAGTAGTTGAAGTAATAGTAGTAATAGCAATAGTAATGGTAGTGGTATGGTAATGGTATTGCTAATGGTAATGGTAATAGAAATAATAATAGTAGTAGCAATAGTAATCGTAACAGTATAGCAGTAGTAGTAGCAGTCGCAGTACTAGTTTTAGCGCTACTCATAGTATAGTAGTGATAATACTATAGTAGTAGTGGTACTACTAGTAGTAGCACCAGCTACTAACTAGTACTACTACTACTAATATTAACTGTATCAGTAGTGTTTTCGTAGTAGTAGTACTATAGTAGCAGCAGCAGTAGTAGTAGTAGAAGTAGTAGTGGTGGTAGTAGTGGTAGTGGTAGTAGTAGTAGTATAGTAGTAGTAGTAGCAGTAGCAGTAGCAGCAGTAGAGGTAGTAGTAGTAGTAGTAGCAGTACCAGTAGAAGTAGTAGTAGTAGTAGCAGTAGCAGTACTATTAGTAGTAGTAGTAGCAGTAGCAGTAGCAGTAGTAGTAGTAGTAGTATTAGTAGCATTAGTAGTAGTAGTAGTAGTAGTAGTAGTAGTAGTAGTAGCAGTAGCAGTAGCAGTAGTAGTAGTAGTAGCAGTAGTAGTAGTAGTAGTAGTAGTAGTAGTAGTAGTAGTAGCAGTACCAGTAGAAGTAGTAGTAGTAGTAGTAGCAGTAGCAGTAGTATTAGTAGTAGTAGTAGCAGTAGCAGTAGTAGTAGCAGTAGTAGTAGCAGAAGTATTAGTAGCATTAGTAGTAGTAGTAGTAGTAGTGGTAGTAGTAGTAGTAGTGGTAGTGGTAGTAGTAGTAGTAGTAGTAGTAGTAGTAGTAGTAGTAGTAGTAGTAGTAGTAGTAGTAGTAGTAGTAGTAGTAGTAGTAGTAGTAGTAGTAGTAGTAGTAGTAGTAGTAGTAGTAGTAGTAGTAGTAGTAGTAGTAGTAGTAGTAGTAGTAGTAGTAAAGTATTAGTAAAAATAGTGGTAGTCACAATCACGATAATCGTCCTCATCTTCATGAGCTTTTTTCACCCGGTCGTTTCATCCATGCATGATCAAAGGGCGATGGGATGTGTTGTCTTAATTTAGAACTTACACATGCAAAAGCAGCACGTACATAATGAAGGTAAATTACCAAAGTAAAACTTATTTTAGCTCAAATCTGCATCTATGTACAAATTGCCAATTCGTCATGAAAATAAATACAAATGAAGTTTCACTTCTATATGAGTTGTTATGGTTACAGAGTGGGAATATTACTTCGGGAGAACCTTTTTATAAAGTTCACTATAATATGACACAAAAAAATCACTGCGATGAACTGTATTATTGAGAAAAGTGTTTATTTTTACGTGATTAGTACTCACGTTTTCCCGTTGATTCCATTCTAGAGGCTGTGTTCACAGAATCACCAAACAAACAATAGCGAGGCATTTTATAGCCAACAACACCAGCTGCACACGGCCCTAAAAAATATTAAAAAACTTCTCAAAGTCAGTTTTAATTGCCAATGGGCAAAATTGTTTAATATTTTTAGTAGTTACGGTGTTCTCTGTGTGTATTGGTGTCTGATATCAGCTGTCTGCACTGAACCGGTTTATAATGTCGATAGGCTAGGATATGATTCGGAAACAAAAGACCATTCCAGGCATAGCAACGGGCCCGATTGTCTATGGCTTCCAGGAGGATAAAAGAAGTTTTCACAATACATTATTGGAGTGGTTAAAGCCAACTCTGATAGCTATCGTATAGTTGTCTCAGGCCTTTCAAAGTGAGTGACTGCAGTTAAATGTATAGGCCTAGCTTAATGTTAGGCCTATCCTGTTCTATGCCTTGGGACAGGTTGGGATGGAAAGAAGAAAAAAACGCCATGAATCTTTGACAATTGTTCCCAATTTTCTTTTCAACTGCAAATAAAACCAGATGTAGAAATTTAAGAAAATAATGTTGGGATTCGTGTGTGATCGAGGTTAATAATTTGTCGATTACCTGTTTATCAAACTATTAATTTTGCATAAAATTATTATCACACGAGCTTAAAATAGAATATATATATATTTGGCAATCCATATTCGTTATTTTTCTTACGTTTCTTCAGTTTCTACTCATCCCATTAAGAACTTTCTGTGTTTGAATACTATACTTCAATCAGTGTACTTCAAACAAAATTAAGGTCTACCTTCAATTATTTAATTTTGCAGTAGGCATACTTATCACGTACAGCAGAGAGTAGAGAAGGATGGAACGGACATTTTAATTGATGATGTTACTTATTTAAGGAGCATTTTGTGGCGTTTTTATTAATTAAACGATTTTTGAATATTTTGAGGTGATAACTTCAGTACTGCAGAATTCTGATCTCGAACTGTAATTCAATTGCTCTCAATGCTATGTTGGTAGTGAATGAGAATAATTTGTGTGTTAGCAAGTAGGCATGCGTAACATTTTTATTTTAGTCATTTCATTTATTTGTTGATTTCTGTTGTGAGTAGATAAAATATAGTGAAGCACCAATTGCCAAAAATAAATTAACCAGTAAAAAGAGAATCGGCCAAAGAGAAATTAAAAATAATGCAAAGGTTTGTATCCGATGATAAATAACAATTATAGTACATGATCGGCGTAATTGTATAGTGCCATTAATTAAGCATTCGCAACATCTAGTCCATCTAATTATATTTATTTCTATACGTTGCTATTATAAGATTACATTTGTATTGACTCATTGAAAGGAAGAAAACAGTGAAACAGGAATATATACAGGGGCTCTTGTAGACAGCTTTTGTCATCCGCGATGTAAAGTATTTATTTATCCTTCGTATCGCCTTTACATTCGTAAGATCCGATTGCTTCGTTTTTGCAATCAAAGAAGACAATGCAAAGCGCTGGTAAGGCGCTGTTTTCCCTCAGATTCATTACTTTTAATTTCTCACCCAGTTGGGACAATTTTCCATGAACTTTTCTGACATGCATCACTTTAGAGCACTCGTACCAATAACTTGCGAAATATGAATATTGTGTTTCTACCAAATGAAGTTTTGTAGGAACTGCTCACACTGTCAGTATACGAGTACTTTGAATGGTAAAATGAAGAGATATCATAGAGTACAGTGTTAGCGTTGAAAATAATATTAATAAAATATATTGTCACAAACTGGCTGGACTTCTCGAAATACTAATGAATATGCATGTATAAGAAATACCACCTGTGTGCAGACCAATCCGGAGTTGAAAGTACTCTGTTGGAATATGAGGAATGGGAAGTTTGCCAACGGTATCACGGATGTCAATAGCCAGGCAACACATTTCGTAAACATGGCGGTCCCCATTTCTGTTTGGAACGCCTAGACGGTAGATAATGAAACGCAAATATGAAGACTGTTGACTTATTGGAAATACGTGTAAGGGACTTTAAAAAGAAACGATGTTAATAAAAAAAAACAATGACTTACGAAATGTGAAGATAAAAACAACCAGAAGTAGTATCAATAAAAAATAATCTCTGTAAAGAAATAATCAATTTGAACGTAGTATACACTGAGATATGGAAAGATAAAATGAACCTATGCACATATAGCCTATCATGAAAAAGTACCATATCGTAGAAAATGTGTCGAGGAGATCCACATTGTGTTAGCTTTAGACGTGTATAAAGTTGTTTATAAAAAAAGTTAATTATTTTCAAATGCACCGAACGAATGGACTGCTGAATTTTCTTAGAGTGGATCAACTGAGAATATAGGATGGATAAAGCAGAAAATAGCCTTAGAGGTAACGATGCAATTATATTATTCGATAGGTTATACATCTCTAGGTAATCTCTTTACACGACATGGTGTTTTTGTAGTCTATAAAGTACTTATAAAACAAGTCGTTTGGACTAAATTTTTGAAGCAATCACGACGAACCGTGAAAATTGCGTTAAAAAGATCAAGATTGCAAGATTACCCGCTGCAATTGAGTATATTAACACTTTCTGTTATTCGCACGAATTGATACAAAAAAGACAATTCATGCATCCAGTATGGGACATTGGGCAGAGAAACCGATTGTTATGGAAACGGAATCGCATGCATGGACGTCACAAATAAGAGAAAAACACGTGTTTAGTTATGAGACGCTGACTCTGTAGATGACGTTGATGTTACGGTTTGGTTTTTGTTATACTTTATGTTCTTTTCTGTATATTCTGTTGTCGGTATTTTCTTTGATCTCTGAACAATTTATTTGTCATGTTCGTCCACATTCGAAAGACAATAAAATGCAAACAAAGTGTGCATGTTTATTTCCCTATTTATACAAATGACCCATGCAATGTAGAGTAAATATTTACAGCCTATACGGGAACACAATTCTACAGTGGCATTTCTGGAGTAAGCATTTATATTTAAATTATTCGTTTGATATATGAAACTGTGTCAGATTCGTAGAGAGACTATTTTAAAACTGCAACATCATCTTAGATATGGGAAATATAATACAAACTATACTCCTTATTAATATATAGGCTATGTAGGATTTATTGTGGACATCTTCTCTTCTTTTGTTCCTATGTCAAGTCTTGCATAACATATTTTCTACCAGTGTCATCATTTTTTTTTTTTTTTGGAGTTCGTTATTAAAAATGAGATGTTAATTAATTTACGTACTTGTAAACAATAACACTGTTACCTGAAACAACCACGTAAGCATCTCCTATCGTTTCGATTTTATAAACGTCATACATCTCTATCTTAGCATCCAGAATCTGGTAGAGATCGTTTAACATGGTAACCACCTGAGGGGAAAAAAACAAACAAGAAATAAGCTCAAATTATGACTGAATGAGACAAAGTAATGTAAAACAACAAGGGCGTAGGAACCGGGGGGCTGGGGGCGCCAGTCTCCCCAGTGAAAAATATGGGGGCGGAAGTATCATTCCGCCCCCCGCTTCGCAAGTCAGAAACCCACCACCTTTTTTTTTCAGAAAAAAATCTCATTTGGAGCACCAAATTGCATCTAAAGCCAGGTGAAATGCAAAATTATTTACAAAATGGAGTGGGTGTTGAAGTGTGCTATATTGCACCAAATTGCATCTGAGGCCACCTGGAAATGCAAAAATTTTCCAAAGGGGAGGGGGATATTTTGATCGACACCCACTCCCTTAGACCCCTCCCCCAGGCCGGCTATCAGTCTTCAGCCCCCCCCCCACTCAAAAGTACCTTTCTACGCCACTGTAAAACAAAGCTGTGAAAACTCTGTTTTAACATGGACTAGTTTAAAAGTAAACATTTTGAGATCAAAACTTAAACTTTTTACGTTAAAAGTCACAATTTTGAGATTTGGGGAAGTAACACTGCCGGCCCTGATGACATCACAGACCATCACAGTTGGCCCGCAGGTGGACAAAAATGGAAAGAATAAAATAATAAATCAAAGAGGTAGTATCTTGTTTTAAAAAATTGCATGCTGAAAGATGTATAATGGTAGAAATATGTGAGAAATTGGTGAAAATCACACAGTCAACTGACTAGTAAAATAGCCAAGTTCGTCAACGTATGAATCTTACACAACTATCACGTTTTATTCTCCCAATATATTTGACATCCTGTGAATTTGCTTTCCCCCCCCCCCCCCCTTCTTTGTGTGTGTGTGTGGGTGTGTGTGTGTGTTTCAATGGTTTTTGTCATCTTTTCACATTTTACACTTCGCGAGAATAACAAAGTGCAGCTTAACTTCAATTTGTTATTCTTAATACTTATCTTTGCAAATCTCATGGAAATAAGCTAAGCTATTAGCTGAAACGTTTGCGTCAAATATGAAAGACATAACATTTGCCCTTTGATTCATTCATCGTAATATTTAAAGTATATTTCAGGCCTATATATGGACACTTATTCCATTGGTCTATTGTCAACAATTCAACCCAAAATAAAACAGCGGTGACGAGAAGATCGATTTAATGTCAGCTGTACTTCCTCTTGTTTGGAGATTGTTTCCTTCACGATTGGTCTACTAAGTAACGTCTTATTGTTCTTAATAATAAGTACTACTCTTCCGACGTCATTAACTTACTTCCGGTAATTCCTAGATCGTGTGCGGTCAAAACCCCATACAGCTATAAATATAGCATGAAGAGTAATGACTGATGATACAAATCACAGAGTAAACATTGGAATATATTGAAAATCGGGGCAAATAGTGGCGGTGGGAGGGGGGGGTTGGGGGTGTTTGCAGTAACCCATAAGCATATGTTACGGTGTACCAGGGAATAGTGCCACCTCGATAGATTGGCAGTAAATGTTACATTACAGTATAACATCTCCTCCTAGAAGTTACGATGACAACGAAGATACGAAAAACATGCATGGGAAAGAAACACGATTATACAGAGTAGGAACTAGATACTTTATTAAAAGGGGAACACCACGAGAGTGAAAGCAAACGCAAACTTGGAAGGCAGAGCTGGTCAGAATTATAGTAAAATATATATAGAGAAATTAATGTATAGCGAATCAATAACGGTTATCCGCTATATGCATTTATATGATGTACAATCCAAAGTAGGCATTGCAGATATATAAAGTGTGGAAATCTTCATTGATCGCGTTACTTAATCATATATCTTATGATATCAAAGGATCGACGGTGATAAAGCCTAAGAACTGCTTACACCTGTAATTTGACCACTGCAAGTTTTTCACTATAATGTAAGTGTTAACCCTTGGTTTAGTGTACAGCATGCGAATTTGACGGTAACTTCGATGGTCACGATTCAATTCAGACTGTATGGTATTAAGGTTTCAACTTTTCAGTACATACTCGCAAAGGGGCATTGAGATATTGTCGTCGCGAAACTTGACTTGAAATCCAAGATTTGAGACAAAATTATAGATAGGGCCTTAAAGACAAATTTCTGACGACCTGCAGAGGTGAACCGAGAGTGATAAATGAGGGAAAAAACGCAACACTGCGCAGCACTCACCTGCAATGGTGTACACTCCGCACACAAGTTGGTAAAGTTCACGACATCAGAGAAAAATATAGTGGCCTGTTCAAATGCCTCCGCGGCAACATTCCAGGAGGTTTTGAGAGTTTCGGCAATCTCAACAGGGAGCATTTGGTAGAGCAGTTTATCCGCGCGAGTTTTCTCTTCGTTTAATTGAACCGTTTGATGGTTCAATCTGGTTGCGATGTCTTCAATTTGCTTGGCTTGATAAGCTATCCTTTGTAGAATAACCGGTGAAACGATTAAACTCGCGATTAATAGTGCAGAGGCAAAGATGACTTCTCTCTCTCTATATGATATTTCTATCGATAAACGTCTGCTTATAATATCGGATAATAGATACTGAATTTGTAGCAAATCATTTATGTGTTGCGTCATCACGTCAAACCACAGGCTACCTTTATTTGTATCTGGCTCAATGAACGTATGATTATTATTCGCGATTTCAGCACGCATCGTAATGAGCTGGGTGTACAAATCACTTTGCAAAATTGACGTTGTATAGAAATTGTTTACGTCTTCAGAAAATAATATAGATTCGGCTAGGAAAGAATCGCCTCTGATGGATCTGTTCATGTAGGCTAAATAATCAATGATATTTTCAAACCCTCCTGAAGCGAAAAACTGTCCACCGAGGGCCCGCTCAACGCCAAATTGTTCTTTGGCTAAAATGACCAACCGATAGGCAACTAAGTTTGACCATTCATTACCAGTTTCGTACTGAGAGAAGTCCTCCCAAAACCACTCAATAATTTTGTCGACCGCTTCCGTATAGAATTCCAGCGGAGGTCGAATATTCTGAACTTGAAGACTGATATTTTTACGGTATTCATGAATATGTGTCATAAAGGTATCCTTAGATTCAAAGTAATAGTAAGGTATATTTCCTGCGTCGGACATGTTAATTGATCTCCAACTTGTGACATTTTCTATTGTTTCTTCAGAGTTCTGATAGGCTAGCTGTAATCTTTGAAGTACGGAGGCATCTCTGTTCGAAGACAGATACAGGACTGTCGTGCCTCTCTCTATCTGTAATATGTGCACGAGGTCTCCAACCTGGTCGAGATTTTCTGTAATTAAACTCCTCACCCGACCAAAAACTGTAGCGCTATTAGTAGCTTGTGTCAAGATGAGCAAAGCACAGATAACTAAAGCCGAGGTGGGAAATAAAGCTAGGAGGACCAATTTGATGCTACGATTGTACTTGGAGAGACCTTTCTTGACAGAAACTATTCGATGTTCGTTGACTCCGTTCTCGCCAGATTGATCCCCTTTATCGTCTCGGTTTTCCTCGATGCTTGCCGTGGTTGCATGTCCGTTGTCTGTGGGCCATACCACATGTCTCTGTTTGACACAGAGCGGCATCTGTATAAACAATGGAAAATATGAGAGCTGCTATATAGTTTTATATTGAATTAAATGGCAAGAAATTATCAACTTGTTACCCAAATTTGATCACACATAGTTATCAGTATATTGGTCAATACAAGACATGATCTAAAAGGCCTACTGGTTATATAGTTTCTTTGACCCATCGGCAGCAGAGCAGGGTTCTATATTATTTCGAGATTGCGTATGTATTTTTTATTCTTCTAATTGAAGGATCGTCACGCATCCTCCAAGTTTGCAGTCAGGAGCCTATAGTTACGGTTTAGTTAGGGAGAAGCTTGCCGACGCACCTTGTTTTGAACATTCAAACTTCCTTGACCTCATGAACTTTGGCATCTTACATCAATTTTATACGCTCGGGAGGGAGGGAATCAAGGGAAGGGAACGAAAGGAAAGAGAAAGAAATGAAAGGGAGAGGAGAGGAGAGGAGAGGAGAGGGAAAAAAGAGTAGAGGAGGACACAACGGAGGAAAGGAGAATAGGTATAGGGAATGGAGAGAAGGGGATGAATGAAAATTAAAAGTCTGTATCCTACAAAGTAGACAAAAATTACTCATTCCTCAACACAATTTTCCCGACATCTTACCTCCCCATCTTATCTTTCTCTCTCTCTCTTACTCTGACCTCCATTCCTACATTTCCTTTAAAATGGAACGTAGAATTCCGTTTGTTTTGCCGAAATAAAACTCATAACAGTGATAATAATAAAGACAAAAGACACACATAACAGTTGCCAGGATATGTAGCTATACACTCCTGGTTCTCGGCGCCAAATATTCCTCTGTGACACGTGCATACTTATGCTGGCTGGAGAGATTTTCACCTTCGCCTGCTCATATACTACCCTGCACCCTCTAGTCATGTTTTCACACAGTAAGACACATATGGAAATAAAATTCAAACATTTTATAGGTTGGCTATATTTGCATGTCAGTTAACGCTATTGTTACAAAGGACTGAATCCAGTTCATTAATTAGGCCTGCAAACCTGATTAATCTTTAAT
This sequence comes from Apostichopus japonicus, assembly GCF_037975245.1. NCBI lineage: Eukaryota > Metazoa > Echinodermata > Holothuroidea > Aspidochirotida > Stichopodidae > Apostichopus > Apostichopus japonicus. Next base: position 6,495,808 of record NC_092565.1, read on the forward strand.
TGGTGCAAAAAAATAGAGTGGATTTCATGATTTCACTAATAATAAAAAAAATAGGGAACAGTTGGTAAAAAGTATGACTAAACGCAGCATTTACTTTAATACCAAAAAAAAAAAGCGAAAAAAGAGAAAAAGCAAATCCAGGATTTACAAATAAACATTCTGCTTGAATTTCTTATGTATAGTTTCTTCATGCGACTCTTGTTTACATTTATACGATTGTATATGAATTTAATCACATGTTATCGAATGTTTCAATATTGATATCTCCGACGTTATTATTATAAGAGCAAAAATCTTCAAAGTCAGGGTATGAATGATGAACACCACACATGACTGACTGAGGAATATGGCGTGATAGTTTGTATTCAAACCTTTTGCGACTTAGAGAACACATGGGCTGGTAACAATTGATTTCATTCAATCTATAGAGTAAAATATTAGTGCATTCAAGTTAAATCAATTATTCAATAGAGTTATTCAATCAATCAAATTAAGATTTAATATTTTATTTCTAATTGTTCCTTTTAACAAGAAAAGCAATTCTAATTATTTAATGCAGTGGTGATTACTTTCATCCTTGGGGTAATACTAAAAGCTAATAATAAAAGCTATTTTATATAGATATAGCTATTATATATATATATATATATATATATATATATATATATATATAGCTAAACTATATGTATATAGGCCTATGGCCCTATATATATGCATATATATAAGCCTATAAATAGGCCTATGTATAGACCTATATGCCTATATATATATGCCTATATATATAGGCATATATATATATATATATAGCCAGTTCGAACTTTGGTTGTACTTAACGTTTACTCACAACTTCATTTACATATATTAAACGTAAATATATATTACCTTGTCTTTTAAAAAATGACGACGTCACTTTTCCACCCTAAAAACCTTATTTCGTTCTCGCCTCGTTCCAGATAACTTTCAGTAAATTCAGTATTTCCAAGTTGCCGCGTGCGATATACGCAAACACTTTTCCGACTGATGACAATATATATAAATGAGAATTTTGGTTATAGAATGCAACGTATGGAGGTGTCTCGTGTAGTGCTCGCGATTACAATTATTACGAAATTGCTCGCTGTTCATCACGTCAGTGTACATTCCCGTACGAACTATATGTAAGCCATAATATGCAATAAGGTTGTTAACTCATGGAGAAGAAGAAGAAGAAGACAACAAAGATGAATTTGCCAGAAACGGAAATCCCGAATATTATTGTTCTGACGAATTAAGGTCGGCAGCATTTTACATTGCAAACGACAAGCTTTCTTTGGCAAGAAAAGGGTTCCCGACCAGCATAGTTAAGAAACAAAGAAACTGGCACCATAACTAAACCGGCTCAAATATCTTTTTAAATGACTTTGTTTAAAAAATATGAAAATTTGCGACCTCTGATGAGGCATCACAGTAGCATGATACGTTTTGCCAAATAATTAATTATACCGATTATGATAGCTTCAAATTTACATCAGTTTCTGCTGACACTGTGCAAATATTCATGCAGCTTTTTTAATCAGTGAAGAAGCTAACTTCCTTTAATTAAAATCTTCCAACATTTCTTGGGGAGAACATTAACCAATTTATTCCAACATCGCAACTGTTGAATTTTTAACTAAGCATATTTTATACCATGTTTATTAAACATGAGAGCAGTTACATTAATAGTTTCTCAAAAGGACAGAAAATATTTATAGTCAAAACAAGTTTGTTAACGTTGATAGCTCCGTCGCTGCAATTTAGTTTCTTCTGAAATCTATGGTTACATATAAAGGCGCGGTTTTATCTGATAATCTATGGAAGCTCTGACATTTGTTATGTAACTTATTTTATACCACTGCGTTATTAATTTAACGGCTTGCAAGAATTGTACGGAGATTTTCCTTTATATTAACAAAATAGATAACCCGAAAAGAAATACAGACCAACACTTCACCAAAGCCAAATCAAATGACTTAACTAGAGATATAATTTGTGTGAATGTAACCTTGACAGGCTAAACAGTCGATACTCTGCAGGGAATAGATCACAAAAAAAAACGTGGTCTATGACGTCACAACCTGCAAATGTCCTTCACGCGATATGATAAAAGAAAATACCACATTTTTTAGCTTAATCGACGTAATGAAATTGTTCACTTTACTGGTGCCATGCA